>NC_063188.1:59283492-59414929 GCF_023159225.1 Perognathus longimembris pacificus
AAGCAATGGCTTCTTAAAGCTCTGATGTTCCCAGCACTTTGTGCTCCACAACCCCCTACATTTTGCCACATCCTCTGCCCAAGAGAGAACCTGGTGCTAGGCAGGCTGCTTTTGAGTTATCATGTCTTCCTCCTGTGCCGTGTCTTGTACCTCTTGGACACTACCTCTCTGTTCTCAGAGACCTGTTCCACTTCAGGTATATTACCTAGACCATCAGCACCACTTGTCCTACCAGCACTCTGCAGCCAATGTACTTCCTGCAATCCTATTCTCCCCTTTCCCATGGCTTATTGGGGCCCCAAATCACAGCCCCTCCCCAGCAGCTGGAATCTGTCTCACCCTCCCAGGAGGATGCTATCAGAACCATTGAATCCACTCTGAGATGCTGAATATCTCCCAATTCTTCCCAGAACTTTCCAGCCTCTGCCTATTCTAGCAGGGGCAAAGGATCACCTGCAGAAGCTCGTGACACTGAGGCAGCCTGTGTGGGCGCCCCTCCTCCCACTCCTGCACCCCAGCACGGGCCTCACCAGGCTCTTGTATTGTGAGACTATCTCCCCGCCCCCCATCTTCTCTTGGTGCTATCTGCAGGAGGGGAGTGGCAGTCCTCCCGAGTCACAGACGGCTGTGACGCAGCTTTACAGCTGTGACGCACTGTCTGGTGCCCCCATACCACCCTAGACCCAGGCCGGCATCTTCCCACCTTCTCAGGGTGCTGCGTGGCGGGGAGGGGGGTTCCCAGTCCTCCGGAGTCACAGGCAGCTGTGACGCAGCTCCACAACCATGACTTGATGCACTGCCTGGAGCTCCCACACCATCCCCAGGCTTGTTTGGGGGTAGCGGGGTACCTGCGGGGTACCCCCACCCTGCTCAGCTCCCCTAAGCCGAGCTTTAGAGCTCTTGTGTACTCCCGCTGAGAAATATACCACCCCCCCCCCTTGCTGGTGCTGTAGCTCCAGTGGGGCAGGGCTGAGGACATCCCCCTCCAGCAGCCCTCCCTGATGGGAGCCCCACCCCCACCCCCCACCGGCTCTGTTTCTCCTTCCCCTCTGCCTCCACACTAAACCCCCAAGGCCCCGGGCACTTGCCTGTCCCAGCTCCTTCAGGCTGCATGCTGGCACTGCTCCAGAGAGTGCTATCTTGGGCACAGACTCACATGGCCCCCTTGCTCCTCCCCGCCCCACCACTCTCTTGCTCCTCCCCGCCCCCCTCTATGTATCTTCAGTGAATATCTCTTCAAATAACGGTGTGCAGTTTTTAAATTCCGTTGTGCAAAAAAAGAAAAACACCAAAAAACCAGTGCAATCAATTTCACTTTTGTGCTACACAAAGCACAGCTGCCCCCTCCCCTAGAGGACATCATAGAGGTGAGCCCAGAATGCAGAGATCTTTGGAGACAACTGTAGCAGGAGAGAATAAGTGGCTGAAGGTTCAACTGGCTCATTGGGACCCTCACTCAGCCCAGAGAGTGCTGATAAGCCACAGGAATCCACCAAGGTGCCCATTTACCCAGAGCCCACAACTCCCATATCAAGCTAACTCCAGGTGAGGTGGAGATGGCTGGTGGCCTGGACCTGCTCTCACTTGAAAATTCCCAGCCCCTGCTGCCACCTGGCAGGTCTCCATTGTTGAGTTCACCCGGGTAAACCATGCCCACCACCCTAAATTTCAGCTCAGACACCAAGTATGCCACACTTCCGGTGATGCACGCGTTTGCTCCATGGCTTGGTTCCTACATCTTGCCCCATTGAGATGGTGAGGTCAGCAACACCCACTTCTAGTTGCTGCTGACTAGCCTCCCTATTTGGAAAGCCTCCAGAATTTTCTCCATGAGGCCCAGACCACCCAGCTCCCCTGTGCTTGCGCAGCCACCCCCACCATCTCCAGTCAACCAATGATGCCCCCAGCCATAAGACCAATTTCTACACCAAAAGCAATCAGGTTTCTGGCCACCAGTCCTGAAGGGGCACCACAGAAGGCCTACCCTAGTGATGGACCAGAGGCTGGCTGGTTGGCAGAAAAGGTCCCAATGCTGCAGGCTATGGGGCATGGAGTGATCTCAGAGGAATGTCAGGTGACTGTACAGAGCCACAGCACAAGACAGTAGAGAGGTAGCCTGTATCTGAAGATGGAACTTCTGTTTGGGCTGTGTCTCTGAGCACAGATGGCGTACTCCCAAGAGCTGCTGCACTGGAACCAAGTTGGCTACCACTTGCTGGGCTTCTGTGATCCTGCTCACCAGTGGATATGGAGACACCCCCATTCAGGCCTGGGAAACTTTCTAGTTCCTGCTACTTCCAGTGGCCAGAGGAAGGCCAATGCTGGTAGCTCTGCCTTGCCCACCTCACTCAACCCATGCTGTTCCTGAACATGTTGCTTTAGGTCTCTGTGTCACAACCAAGGAGTGGGAAGAACACTGTGAAGGCAGGCCCTGTGTGTGACCTGCCTCTGGCTCCAGATCTCTTAGCTTCATCAGTGGCTGGTGTGTGCCCATGGGGTCTGCCCCAGGGCTCCAGACTAAGGGGAAGCCAGAATTGACCTGGGCAGGGAGGCTGTGCTCAGTCCTTTACCAGGGATCTCCTGTCAGGTGGTTTAGTGTAAGACAGAATGTGACTTTTGACCTTGCCATGGACATATGATGGAGCTTGGTTGGTCTTAGGATCTTATGCCTATAAATAGCTTTAAGTGGCTCAGGAAGCAGACAAAGGGTCCGAGATTATTTTCTGGCAGGTACCAGGGCTCAAGGTCCCAGAGTTGGAAGGAGATCAAGGGGGCAGCCACCCTAAAAGTTCATAGTGTTTCCTGTTTGACCCCCAACTCTTCAGCTGTGCCATCACAAATTTTCCAGGCAGCCTCTGCCACCAATGTTGCTGTACTAGCTATAGCTAGCTGCTGCTTCCACAGAAATCAAGTTCATTTTTGTATTTTGTATCTTTCAAAATAAGACATACATCTGTGCATGACAAAGTGTTCATTATCCGAATGCTAATTAAAACCACAATGAAATTCTGGGATGAGAAGCTGGAACTCTCCTATTCTGCTACTGGGAATATAAAGTGGCAAGCCACTTTAGAAAAAAGTTTGGTAGGGGCTGGGGATATAGCCTGGTGGCAAGAGTGCCTGCCTCGGATACACGAGGCCCTAGGTTCGATTCCCCAGCACCACATATACAGAAAACGGCCAGAAGCGGCGCTGTGGCTCAAGTGGCAGAGTGCTAGCCTTGAGCGGGAAGAAGCCAGGGACAGTGCTCAGGCCCTGAGTCCAAGGCCCACGACTGGCCAAAAAAAGAAAAAAATAAAAAAAAAATAAAAAAGTTTGGTAGTTCCTTAAAGTTAAGCAAATTCCTAGTACATGATTCAGCTCTTCCGTTGCTACTCCAAAAGCAGTAAAGGCACGTGTTTACACAGTCACTTACACGTAAATGTTCCTGGTTGTTGTGTACTTACACATGTAACTAGAAAGCTAAAATCACTCCTTACTGAGATACCTCAGTTTTCCATGGTCAGTATTTTTCTTTGCTACAACTCTGTCTAAAATGACAGATGCCCCAAAGATATCGGTCTAGAAGGTATTTTCCTAAATGAAATTTCCATTAGGAGTTAGCTGAAGTCCTCTGTTGGTAGCTACTCATTAATAGTGCAAACAGGAGACCCCTTCCTTGGGCCTCTACCTATTCAAGGGGCCATGCTACTCAGGACTCAATACACAACTCAGCTTTGATGTTTGTTGAATCTTTTCAGTACTTGCTTCATTTCATTTTCCTAGGAATAAGATTGCTTGGGATTTGTGTATCCAATCAGATTTGTCTTACTTCTTGGTGAAATGTTTTCCAGTCTTCTAACAGCTGCTATTGTGATTGTCTGCTCATCTAGGGGTTTTGGTGTTATTTTTCCAGAAGATGATCAATCAATGGGAAAGGGATGACTTAGGCCTGATAAGTCTGTCTTCAAGCCAGGCTCTCAGCCTAAGGGGCTCAGGAATTCAGGGCTCCTGAGACCAGTGTCCTGTAGATATATGTTGCTCAAGTCCCCATATGAAAGTGTCTTAAGGACTTCATCTTCAGTCTTTTGTGGCCCTGAAAACTGCTTTGTTTTACTTTAATTACCCAGAATCAGCAGGTTACTTGTCTGGCCTTTGATTGCTGACAGCTATATTTTTATCAAACCCCCGGACTTGAGATAAAGTAAAGAGAAATAATGGAATTCATATTTGATATTAAGAAAGCCCTCAGAATTCTTCATACTTCTATGAACCAAACTATTGCCACTGGCCTAGATAACAGCACAAAGTATTTCCCTTGGGTTCATATGTTGCTTCTTCTTGAGTTTACAAGAGACTTCTATAGGCACTGTAATGTGACTGAATAATACCAGACAACATTTGATGCTTCCAGATGTGTCACTACATACAAAATTCATTCATCAAACCCAAACTCAGAAGCTTCTGCAATATTTGTGACATGGACAATTACTCTTTTGGAAATAACATTGGAGAAAATATACCCTTGAACATCTATAAAAAGACCTTACTAAGTACTGCTTAAAGCTTGAAAAAAGCAAAACAAGTAGCTGAGCACTAGTGTCTCAGCCTGTAATCCTAGCTACTCAAGAGGCTGAGATCTGATAACTCTAGTTTGAAGCCAGCCTGGGAAGAAAAGCCCATGAGACTCTTATCTGAACTAGCAAAATGAAAGTCAGAAGTAGAGATGTGGGTCAAGTGATAGAGTGCTAGCTATCTTTGAATGAAAAAGCCAAGTGAGAGCTTGGGACTCTAAGCTCAAGGACTCGGGTCTAAGTTTAAACTCCAGTAGCAGTGCACACAAAAAAGTAAAATAATGAGATGTCATCCTTAGAATCATACTTTCTAATTGGAAAGATACATATCCTCTTCACCTGACTACAGGATGTCTACTCCATTGACAGATCTCATGTTGAGCTTCTTAGGATTTCTCCAGAAGCAGCAATTGCAGGGATAGACAGGGGTGGGCTGTTTAACGCTACAAGACAACCAGCTTAATTCAGAACTTGATACTTTCTGACTAAAACTAAGGAATAAGATTCTCTATTTAAAAATGAAAAAAACTAGACCAAAAAAGAAAACATAATGTGCCAAGGGTATTGTTGGGGTGTCTGTCTAATGTTGAAAGTTACTTTTTTATTTGCCAGTCCTGGGCCTTAAACTCAGGGCCTGAGCACTGTCCCTGGCTTCTTTTTGCTCAAGGCTAGCACTCTGCAACTTGAGCCACAGCGCCATTCCTGGCCATTTTCTATATGTGTGTTGCTGAGGAATCGAACCCAGGGCTACATTCATATACATGCATATGAGGCAAGTACTCTTGCCACTAGGACAAATTCCCAGCCCTGTTGAAGGTCTTTTTTGAGGGATCTCCTAAAATAAAATATTGCCTATGAGATTTTGTTAGTCTATATAATACTAATATGACCGACTTGCCTTGTTCGATCTCTTACAGTTTCTCTCTGACACTTAAGAACAAATCAAAATTCTTGTACTTTCTCCTAGAAATAAAGGATCTTTATTATTCTGAAGTTAACTGCTTACTGAATCTGTAATGCCTTTTATTCCTTACTGGTCAAAACTTAATTGTCTCATGACAGTTCAAAAGTTGTCAGGCTTCCTTTGAAGCCTGCTCAAGGAATTTGTCTACCTTAAGATATAAAAGATTGGCTTAACGTGCCAAGTGATAATCTCCATATAGAATCTGTGCACATATGCTTGTGAACTAGGATAAATGGTGGAGACACTGGGAATAATGGCTTTGGAAATACAAAGGTTTGAACTCAGGTCCTTGTACTTGAAAAGTAAGTGATTGAACCACTTGAGCCATAACCTCAGATCATTTTGCATTTTAGTTTCTTTTTTAGATAGGGTCTCATACCTTTTGTCTAGGGCTAGCTTTGGATGCATGTACATTTACATTTGGCCCAGAGATTTGAGATATTTAAAACTATTATTTCTCCATGTTATCCTGAGGGAAATATCCCAGAATATTCCACAATGACATTGGCATGGCTATTTAGGAAAATACCTCCATTTTCTTCCTATGCCAGCTATGATTCCCACAGCAGAAAAAATCTAAGAGGAGACCGTGGTACAAAGCCTTTCTCTACTCTACTCAATATCCGTCCTAGAATCCCCAAAACCTTTCCTAAATTCATTAAGTAGGATTTACATAGACAATCCCATGCTTGATTTCTTCTTGGCATCCAAAGATAATTTATGCTGGAGTAAAGCATTCTTGCTCCACCTACAAAAACAACACAGGACAGGTAAAAAGTCTGTGATAACGAAGACAAACCCCTCCCATGGTCCCTGGACTAATCCACCCAGACTGTGAGCCATGATTTTATTGCCTGAGCTGCATAATCCTAAAGCTCCTGGCTTTGAGACATGTTATATATGTTAATAACTATCTCCTTTCTGTTTACTGCCCATTGTATTTTGTCAATGTGTGCTGCCTAAAGTCTCAAGTGCAGCCAACCAGCCACTGTCATATCAAAGGACTAAGTGGCTCAGCTTATAACTGAAGGAACAGAGAATTTAACCACTGTCCAGCTATAGATTATGTTCTTAAAAACCCTCCTGATCCAGATGAACAAAATCCTAGCTCTGAAGAAAAGCTGAGGTTGGGTACCAAAGGCTCACACTTATAATCCTACCTACTCAGGAGGCTGAGATCAGAGGATCACAGTTCAGAGTAGCCAAGGCAGGAAAGTCCATGAGACTCTTAACTCCAATTAACCACCAGAAAACCAAAAGTGGCTCTATTGCTCAAAGTTGTAGAGCATTAGTCTTGAGAAAAAAAGCTGGGGGACAGCACCCAACTCCCAAGCTCAAGCCCAGTGACCAAGAAAAGAGAAAAGCTGGACATCTTAGGTCAGCCTGTATCTTACTGCTAGGGTTTGAGGTTTTCCTACTTAAGCTCAGCAATTTCAGAGAACATTCACATGAGATAAGGTTACTCTTCCACTGTGATCAAGCGAGATACATGAAATATGCCCACTTCCTAAAGTCACTGTCCAACAGGCCTACAATACAAAAATTCCATTTTTCAGCCAAGATTAGCAATTCTGCTTTTTTTGTGTGTCCATTTCTGAGGCTTGAACTCAGGGCCTGGGTACTGTCCCTGAGCTTCTTTTCCTCAAGGCTAGCACTCTACCACTTGAGCCACAGCTCTACTTTCAGTTTTTCTCTGTTTATGTGGTACTGAGGAATCAAACTCAGAGCTTCATGCATGCTAGGCAAGCACTCTAGGGTTTCATGCATGCCAGGCAAGCACTCTATTATAGCTAAGCCAAATTTCCAGCCCACAACTCTTCTTTCTTTTCCAGTAATAGCTGGAGGCCTGGATTACTCTCCTTCTAGCTATAAATGAGCAGGTTGCTCAGTTGTCACAATATTTCCTCTGTTCCCCAACAACAGCTAGTTCAAAGTGAAGCCCAACTCCACCCAAGTCCTTTAAGTCCCCTTCCTTCCTTCCTTCCTTCCTTCCTTCCTTCCTTCCTTCCTTCCTTCCTTCCTTCTTTCCTTCCTTCCTTCCTTCCTTCCTTCTTTCCTTCCTTCCTTCCTCCCTTCCTTCCTTCCTTCCTTCCTTCTGTCACCCTTCCTTCCTTCCTCCCTCCCTCCCCCCTCCTCTCCTTTCTCTCTGTTTTTCCTTTCTTCTGTGCAAGTCCTGGAGCTTTAAGCCAGGGCCTTGGTATTGTCCTTGAGCTTTTGTGCTCAGAGATAGCATTTTACCACTTAAACCACAGCTCCACTTTGTTTTTTGGTGGTTAATTGGATATAAGAGTCTCACAAATTTTCTAGTCTTGTCTGGCTCCAAACCAGCATCCTCAGATCTTAGCCTCCTTAGTAGCTAGACTACAGGCATGAGCCATCAGCACTCAGTTTATAAATCCACTTGACACTCTTATTCACTTGCTCCATAACTCCTATGGGATGTATGCTGCCTTGTTACAATGTGCAACCAATGTAAACTTGTTCAAATATAGGTATAATCTAGGTGACTGGGGGACATTGATGCATGTCTGCTTGCCTCCCATCCTCCCTCATCCCTCAGGCTGTGACCTTTTTATATTAACATACAGAAGTTTATCCAGTGAGATATGCATATCTACAACGTGTGTGTGTGTGTGTGTGTGTGTGTGTGTGTGTGTGTGTATCTGTCTGTCTGTCATGGGGCTTTAACTCAGGGCCTGGGCTCTGTTTCTAAGCTCATTTTGATCAGGGCTAGTGTTCTAGCATTTTCTTGTGTTTCTTTTTTGCTTTTGTTTTTTTGGTGATTAATTGGAGAAGTGTCTCACAGACTTTCCTGCCCCAGCTAGTTTCAAACTGTGATTCTCAAATCTCAGCCTCCTGAGTAGCTAGGATTACAGGGATAAACCACTGATGCTTGGTAAACGTACACTACATGTTTGAAGATGGAAAAAAAAATGGTATCCAGAATATGCCAGATAAATCAGGAAAATAAATTATAGTTTAGTTTATGTCACCAAAACAGAATTTCAGTATTTATTTAGACTTATATGCAACTTAGCATTATCTTATTTGGTGTTTAAAGCAACAAAGGAACACAATTTGACTAATCTAAGCAAAGTTAGCTAGTTTAGCAGAGTGCACATGGGAGAGATGAAAGTACTGAACAAAGACTAATATTAATTCACAGTCCTCACCACATATGGACCAGAGTGTGAAATTTCCAGATCATCAGGATGGCAACACAGAGCCAAAACACTGATTACTAAAAGTCCCAGGCTTTCTGGCTTATAAAACCCCTCTGGGAATGAGTCTGGCCTACATGGCACTCTGCTTCTCTGCACTCAATAGTTGTTCTGGGGGGTCTCTGTGAAGCAGCTACATCTTTTTTGTGTGCTTGTCCTGGGGGGTTTGAAATCAGGGTCTGGGTCATGTCCTTGAACTATTTTTTTCTCAAGGCTAATGTTTTACCACTTACACTTTTTGGTTGTTAATTGGAAATAAAAGTGTCTTGAACTTACCTGCCTGGGTTGGCTTTGAATCTCATCCTCAGATCTCAGCCTCTTGAGTAGCTAGTATTACAGGCATTAGCCAACAGTGCCCCACTTCACATCTTGCTAATCTCCTTCATATGCTGTTTTCTCTGCTCCTTGATGTTCACTGTATATGTCACACAACTGCCTGCATCCTCTAGCCTGTGACAGGGCCTGTTGCTGACGTTTTCATCCCTAGTGACAGTGGTGAGAATCTGCCAGATGACTAAGCAAGTGGAAGCAAGCAGATGTGTGGATGCATATATATACACACACACATACGTATATACTTGTATGTATATATTTTACATTTAAAGATACTTATAATTTAAAGAAATCATCAAGTGAGGGAGAGAGAGGAGTTGATCCTGAGAGGTGAAGAGGATAAAAGAACATTAGATATGTATACATGAAGACATCACAATGAAACTCACCAAATGCTCTTTGGAAAAGAGAGGGGTGGGAAGAGAAAAGGAATACCAAAATCAAGAGACAAAGGATAAAAAGACAAATGATTCCAAAAGCAATACTTATAAAACCCATTTGGTATAAACCAACTGTACAACTCATGGGGGGGGAAGGGGGAGGGGGAGGTGGGGGAAAGTGAGGGAGGAGGTCACAAGGTGAAAAAGAAATGCACTCACTGCCTTACATATGAAATTGTAACCCCTCTGTACTTCACTTTGACAATAAAGGAAAAAAATAAAGCTCAAAGAAAAGAGAGTGGTGGGAAGGAATGAGGTGAATTGCTCAAGGGCATGTATGGAAATACTAGTATAATCGCTTTGTACCACAAAGGTATGCTAATTCAGAGATAAAATAAAAATTATAAACTATCAATTTTAGGATTTTCTATTGCTGTGTTCATTGTTTTCTTTGTTGATTTTTTTTAGCCATATGCTTTCATTCTATTTCTCTCTTAATTATTAATGGGGTTTCTTCTTTATGGTTAGCATGACACATAAAGCCTCTCAGTTATAATATTCTATTTTCTTCCCTTGTACATTTTATGGGTAGGGTGGCCTGTGTTCTAGAAAGATATCAAGGGTAAAACTTTACATTCTAATACATTAATATATAAACAGAATAAACCAGTCATTCATGTATCCATGCATTTATTATGGGTTATCTGAGTGATCTTGGGGGACGCAGAGGTTAAAAAACAAACAAACATAGCTATTACTCTCAGGGAACTCAGGCTACTCAGGGAGGAAAGCCAATCAGACAAGCCAAGCACAGGACAATGTGTTCTGTGCTATGTTTGAAAGCAATTTTTAGTGGTACTGGGGTTAGAATTTGGCGTCCTCATTCTTGCTAGGCAGGCACTCTTATAAATTGAGCCACAAAGAACAAACGGCCCCCTCAACAAGTGGGCTAAAGACCTAAAAAGAAGAGGAAATGAGAATGGCCAAGAGACACATGAAAAAGTGCTTTGCATCACTGGCCAAAAAAGAAATGAAAATCAAAACAACATTGAGATTCCACCTCACCTCAGTAAGAATGTTCATTATCAGGAAATCTAATAACAACAAATGCTGGAGGGGATGTGGCCAAAAGGGAACCCTACAACATTGTTGGTGGGAATGCAAACTTGTTCAACCCCTCTGGAAAGCAGTGTGGAGATTCCTAAGAAGGCTAAACATAGAGCTCCCCTAGGGCCCAGCAGGCCCACTTTTGGCCATCTACCCAAAAAGAATACAAGCAAGGCCACCAGCACAACTATGTTCATCGCAGCACCATTTGTCATTGCTAAAACATAGAACCAACCTAGATACCCCTCAGCAGACAAGTGGGTCAGGAAAATGTACATACACAATGGAATTCTATGCCTCTATCAGAAGGAATGATACTGCCTCATTCATAAGAAAATGGAAGGACTTGGAAAAAAAATCATACTAAGTGATGTGACCGAGACCCAAAGAAACATAAACCCATGGTGTCCCTCATAGGGAATAACTAGTACATGATTATGCTAGTCATAGCAGAAGATCACAATAGCCCAATAGCTATACCCTTATGAACACATAAGGTGATGCTAACTGAAATGAACTCCACGTTATGGAAACAAGTGTTATATTATTGTTGAAGTTATTTTCAACATGCCAAGTGAAACCGTACCTTTGGGTTTTTTTTTCTTGTTTGTTTGTTTTGTTTCATTTCTCTTGTATTCCCTTCCTGTGGTTGTACTTCCACTAGCACTGTATCTCATCTGGGTACCCTGGGTACTGTACATACGGGTAGTAGAACAATAGAAGGAAAAGGGAATATCAAAATCGAGAGACAAAAGATAAAAAGACAAACCATTCCAAAAGCAATACTTACAAAACTATTCAGGGTAAACCAATTGTACAACTCATGTGGGGAGAGGGAAGTGGGGAGGGGGAGGGGGGAAATGTAGGAGGAGGTAACAAGTTGAACAAGAAATGTACTCACTGCCTTACATATGAAACTGTAACCCCTCTGTACTTCATTTTGGCAATAAGGAAAAGAAATAAATAAAACTCTTATTTCCAAGAAAACCAAAGTTCTCACTTTTTGCCTAAGTAGGTCTGAACTGTGGTTCTCCCATTCATGCTTCCTGTGTAGCTTGATGGAGATGTGCACACCTCCATACACAGTTATTAGTTGAGACGGGGTGGGGGGGGTCTCACAAACTTTTCTCCACGCTGGCCTCAAACTGATCCTCTAGATCTCAATCTCCTCGATATCTAGAATTACATCTATGAGCCTCTGCACCAAGCTGATGGGGAAAACAATTTTAAGAACACATTTATAGGTGGTGACAGCCAAGTTACTTTTGTGTGAGTATGTGTGTGTGTTTGTGTGTGTGTACATACTCACGCTTGGTGTTTTTGTGTGTATATGTGTGTGCCAGTCCTAGGGCTTGAACACAAGGTTTGAGCACTGTCCCTGAGCTTTTTTGCTCAAGGCTAGCACTCTACCACTTTCAACTTTTTGGTGGTTAATGGGAGATAAAGAGTTCCACAAACTTTTCCTGCCCAGCCTGTCTTTGAACTGCAATCCTCAGAGCTCAGCCTCAGGCATGAGCCACTGGTGCCAGGCTTACTTGGCTGTTTTGCTCAAGGCTGGCACTCGACCCCTTGAGCTACACTCTCATTTCCAACTTAAGTTAATTGGTAAAACATAAAAGCATAACCAATGACAATTTGTATTCCTTTTCTGAGGTCACATGTATATCTATATATGTAAATTTCCCAGAGAAAATTTGGTTAAGGATCACACCAAAATTAATATTTTAATATTAAATTTAACTAGACATGTGTGGCTCATGCTTGTAATACTAGCTATTCAGGAAGGTGAGATCTGAGGATTGTAGTCCAAAGCCAGCCTGGGAAGACAAATCTGAGAGACTCTTATCTCCAATTAACCAGCAAAAATCTGGAAGTGAAGGTATGGCTCACGTGTCAAAGCATTAGTCTTGAGAGGAAAAGCTAAGCAAGAGCACAGGGCTTTGAGTTCAAGTCTCAGTACCTACACAAAAATAATTAATTAAATTTATTATTTAATGGGTAAATATTACACACTAGACTAGGGTAACCCATGATGCTACAGAACATGTATACACTTATGTAATACTTAAATTGGGTTGAATATATCCTCCTCCTCACACATTACTCCTTCTGTAGACTGGGGTCATGATCAAGGTATAGAAGCCCTGCAAGTTAGTGAGTATAAGTCCTTGAGTTCAAATCCTAGCTCTTACTTCCTCCATCCCCAAGATCTTTACAGTAAACTCTTTTGAAATCCTTTCAAAAGGATTTTGGGGAAACCACTACACTTGCATGATCTATAATCACTAATATCACCAATTGGACATGGCAGTGCACACCTATATATTTCTCAGGAATTTAGGAGGTGAATTACATGCAGAGTTTGTGGATGGGGATATAACTTAGTGGTAAAGTGCTTACTTTGTATGTGCTAGACCCTGAGTTCAATTTCCAGCAGCATGGAAAAAGAAAAAAAGAAAATGATTTTCGTGTATCACCTTCTTGTGATTGTATCTACACTATCTCTGTAATCTTATCTGAGTGAATGGGAAACAGTGTGTACTGGTATTAGAATTAGGAAATTCAAAGGGAATACCAAAATTGAGAGACAAAGGGTAAAATACAAGAAACAACAACAAAAGCAATACTTGCAAAACTATTTGGTGTAAGTGAACTGAACACCTCAGGGGGGGAAAGGGGGAGGGGGGAGGGGGGTATGAGGGACAAGGTAACAAACAGTACAAGAAATGTATCCAATGCCTAACGTATGAAACTGTAACCTCTCTGTACATCAGTTTTATAATAAAAACTTAAAAAAAAGAATTTTAAAAAAAAGAAATACAGTTTAGGTACTACTGTTTTATATTTCTTGTTAAAGAAAGGAAACGCTAAGTAATGTATATACTTATCCTTTTGTCAGGCCCTACTAGAGAGTGGTGCTCATGTATGAGCACAAAGTGGCCAAAAGAGAAATAGGAGCAAGGACAGAAACTGATTGTTGACTAGTTCATATTGTGTGCCTACAGAAGGCCTCTTGGAAGAAGGACTGTTTTCCCATTTTGAAGGATGAAAAGGAGCCAAGAGTGTTTCAGTGGGAAGAGAATGTGCACTGCACTGTGGTCAAAGCTGGAGATGTACATGGTGGCAATGGTCATGCCTGTAATCCTAGCTACTCAGGAGGCTGAGATCTGAGGATCATGGTTTAAAGCTGGCCTGGGCAGGAAAAGTCCATGGGACTCTTACTCCCAATAAACCACTCAAAAACTGGAAGTAGTGCTGTGGTACAAAGTGGTAGAGCACTAGCCTTGAGCAAAAGAGCTCAGGTACAGCACCCAGGCCTTGAGTTCAAGCCCCATGCCCCCCCCCCCAAAAAAAAAAAACTTAAGGGACAGAACCTACACTCTGACTTCAATCACTAAGTACTAGAAACACAGAACAAATAAAGAAATAAAAAGAACTAGAGGGGGAAAAGGGGGCTAGAGAGGTACAGGTGACTGAAAACGCTATGTGACTCAAGAGTCCTGGCAAAAGATGAGGTCAGATGCTGGGTCATGTCATGGTACACAATGGGAAACCTGGAATGCTTTAGGCAGAAGGGAAGCTGCTTGATTTCTTTCTTTTTTTTTCTAGTCCAGGGCTTGAACTCAGGGTCTTGGAGCTGTCCTTGAGCTTCTTTGGCTCAAGGCTAGCACTCTACCACTTGGGCCACAATGCCACTTAGGGCTTTTTCTGAGTGAGTTGTTGGAGATAAGGGTCTCACTTTCCTGCCTGAACTGGCTTCAAACTGCAATCCTCAAAGCTCAGCCTCCTGAGTAGCTCAGATTACAGATTACAGGCATAAATCATTGGCGCTGGGCTGAGTACTGTAATTTTAACATGTACATGTGGGTGGCGGGGTGTGTGTGTGTGTGTGTGCTGGCACTGGAGTTTAACTCCGGGCCATGCACTTGTGCTTGGCTTGTTTTTCCCTCAAAGTTGGTGTTCTACTACAAACGTTTTGCTGAGTCTTTCAGGATTTGTCTGCCCAGCCTGGCTTCAAACCATGATCCTTAGATCTCAGTCTCCTGAGTAACTAGGATTGCAGATATAAGCCACCAGCACCTGACTAGTAAGTTCATCTTTTAAAACAAATGGAGCCAGGTATGGTGGTACATGCCTATAATCCTTAATATTCAGAAAGTAGAGGCAGGAGGAATGAGATCCAAGGCTGTCTCAGGCCATGTTATCATGAGACCCTATCTGAAAACAGATTAAAAGTCAAAGGACTAGAGATATGGTTCTAGTGGTAGCAAGTAAGAGGCCCTAAATTCAATTCTCAGTATTACTGAAAGTTCACAATGAGTAAATAAATAAAATGAGTCACATTTATTCACTATAATTATTGAAATGCCAGTCAGTATATAAGATTGCTTAGATGTGCTGATGTGTATAAAGGCTTGGTAAGAAACACAAAGTTATCTGCCAGTTATCACAATGGTACCAGGGATACATGTACAATTTTCTTAAGTTGCATATATTTGTGGCTAAAAGGCTCTAAAATACATATAGCTAAGAAAACGTAATAAATATGAATTTTCTTTATGTTGATATTTTTATAATATACAGATAGATAAATGAAATTTTGCTATGTTATAATTTTTTGTAATATAGAGATAGAAAAAAAATTTAATGGTGCTCTCATCCAGGTGATAAACTTTTGAGTAAAATTTATACTTCTGTTTTGTACTTTTCTAAACTGCCATAGTTTTTGTTATCAGCAAAGGAAAAGAAAGCTCTACAGCCACTCAAAGGCATTAAAGTTTTCTCCTACTTATATGCAAGCATGCACATGCCCTCCCTCTACCTGGCTCAATCCGGAGCAGCTACAACACTAGCCTCCACTGTCCTCTGGCACAGGTGCTTCCCTAGCAGAAGTCACTCTCAGGTCCAGCAGATGTGGCTTTGTCAGCAGCTGGGCAAGATGCCATGTGAATAGCAGTTACACTCACACTGATGCTCTGTTTCACAATTTCCTTTTGCTATCGATGACCTCATAGTGCTCTGGGTAATCCTGAATAGCTGTCTGAGTCCCTGAGGACACCATGGACTGGATTTTACACTGCACTGAATGGGTAGGTCAAGGCCTTTTCTCCATTTCCTGATCAGTGAGTCTTTCCTAAAGCGTGGTGACATAGGAGCAAAGCAAGTCAAGTAAGTAGAGGGACACAGACCTGGCCCCTTGAGCTCTAGCTTCACAGTTTCCTTCCTACACCTTCAACGGCAGCAAGTATGTACTCTAAAGACCACAAGCATGAAGCCAGTATTGCTTAGGTACAAGTGGAAGTGTGGCTCAAGTGGTAAATGTCTAGCCTTGAGCAAAAAAAGCCAAGCAAGAGCATACAACCCTTAGTTCAAGCCCCAGAATCAGCACCAAAAACTAAAACCCAAAACAAGAGAAAAACAATGTTCATTGTAATTATTTCAGAAGTAAAAACATGAATGATTCCTTCAAATGAGCAGTTATTTTCAATTTTAAAAGAAAGTTTTCATTCATTGCTTGTAGAATAAAAAAGTAAACAAGCATAAACCCCTTCCCCACTGGACAAAAACTTTAAATAATAGTATCTTAAATTGGGACCATGAAAAGAGAATAAAGAACCTCTAATTGGGTAGCAGATGAATGATTCTGGATAGAATTCATCTCTTAAATACCTACAAATGCATTGTATTTTAAGGTTCACCAACAGATAAATACATTTTATTTTAAAAAATAAAGACATAATATTTTTTAAATGAAGAGTTTCTTTTGTTCCCATTTTTTTCTCAGAAAGATCCTCTCTATGTAGCCCAAGATGGTGTTGAACTTTTGATCTTCCTGACATGGCCTCCTAAATGCTGGCATTGCAGCCATGTGCCACCAAGCTAGGTCTGTAAGTAATATTTCTCAAGTAAAACTCAAATTCAATTTGCAGATAAGCTAGAAAGATGCAAATATTCACAACAACACTGCTGACAGCACAGATTTTCCTGTGCTACTAATAGATACTCCAACTTTTTTCTAGGGAAAAGAAATATGCCAAAATCCTAGCCATAATTCCAGAAGTCCCATGGACCTTCTGACCATGACACTCTACAGACCTTCCTTGCCTAAGAGCTTCCTAAGTCTGAGTAATCTGATCTGTGATATACTGGTGTCTGAAGATGAATGACAAAGACCTGGCCTCTTCTTATATTTTGCCTTGTTAGGGGTATGACCCTGATGACTGGCACTTCACTGCCAGAAATCTACCCTTCTGTCACACTTCTCACCACATGACTACTCATAACGCCAGTGTCACAATAGGGAGGCAGGAACTGTGCATTAATCTATGGGTGATCATAAGCTTTGTTCACTATTGTACACAGAGCCAGGACTGCACCTGGCATGTGGTAGTACTCAATCTGTATTTAAAGAAGCAAATGATTTTCAAATATGAATGAGTATCCTTAGTACTTTCATTTACCTGCTGAGGTGCATTACCATACCAAGTCTACTTCTTTCCAGAACAATTTCGGATGAATCATTTACTAGGCAATCAGAAATGTTAGCAGCATTCATATCACAGTAGTAGTTGACATAACCATACACTGGACATCCTGGGACAGAACACACAAGTATCAGAGATTTGGAGCAAACACAGAAACTCTGCTTCCTTATCAAACAAGATTTATTGGCCTAAAAACTTTCCCAGTGATCTACCAACTCAGGTGGCCATATCTCAGGCAAGAAATGCAAGTGTGTATGGGTTGCTTTTGCTATGATTAGGGTATCTCTATACTAATTTAAGTCCCCAGCAATCCATTCCACCTCTCCAAGGTTCAAACTCCTCTTCCAGGGGCTGGGGATATGGCCTATTGGCAAGAGTGCTGGCCTCCTATACATGAAGCCCTGGGTTCAATTCCCCAGCACCACATATACAGAAAACGGCCAGAAGTGGCGCTGTGGCTCAAGCGGCAGAGTGCTAGCCTTAAGCAAAGAGAAGCCAGGGATAGTGCTCAGGCCCAGAGTCCAAGCCCCAGGACTGGCCAAAAAAGAAACCCAAAAAACAAAAACAAAAAAAAACCCTCCTCTTCCAAAAGAGTCCCATGGGTGGGCAATGGAAGAACATCTGCAGAGTATGCACAGGGTTCTGGGTATGGCACAAGGTCAATCCAAATTTACCTCAGCATCCAGGTCAAGTGCTGGGAGCATCAGAAGATCAGAGGCTTTGATGGACCAGCAGTGCTCAGCTTGCAAGTAGTATGCCTGGGTATCACAGTTTGCAGGAGGAGGGGTTTCTAGGACTTATTTTTTTCTGCTAACACCCACAGTCCCAGAAAATTGGCTTGAGCTTATCATCCTCTATAAGCAAGGTGGGGTGGGACTTCATTAACATTCTATAGGAGGAGTTAAAGATCAAAATTGGCCTTTAGTAGATGACAGCACAGAAGTATTCCATGCATGTCCAGTGGATGAGCACTATCATGCTGACATACCTACACATACTCTCATCAGCATCTAAATAACCATCCCCTCATGCTCAAAGAAGCCATGGATGTTTCTAAAATGTTCAAGAAAATCTCTTTGCAAAAGACATATAGGACATGATGACAAAGATAATAAACAGATTCAGTTAGTACTCAAAACTCCAAAGCCTTCATTAGATATATAGCTAGTAAAGATATTCTCCCGCTCTGTAGGTTGTCTTTTTAGCTTGGCTGCTATGTTCTTTCCTGTACAGAACCTTTTTATCTTGATGGGACCCCATTTGTTGAGTCTATTTCCTGTTTTCTGAACCCCAGGCCTTATATCCAGAATATATGAGGTGTCCAAGAAAGGAAATCCCCCAAAAATCAATAACTCAATTAATAAATGGGCAACGGAGATAAATAAAGCTTTCTCAGAAGAAGAAGAAGACTGTCCACTTAAACACATGAAGAAATGCTCAGCAACCCTGGATATAAAGGAAATTTAAATCAAAACAGCATTGAGATTCCATCTCACTCCAGTAATATTGGCCAGCATTGAGCATACAAACAATAACTAATGCTGGTAGTGATGTGAGGAAAAAAGAACCCTACTACACTATTGGTAGAAATAACCACTCTGTAAGGTGGTTTAGATATTCCTTAAAATCCTAAATGTAGAATTAGTCTATAATCTAGCAATATCACTCTTGAGCATCTACCCAGAATATTTCAAATCAGGATATGGTAAAGACATTTGCACATTCATGTTCATTGCTGCACCATTCACCATAGCCAAGGTGTGGAAACAGTACAGATACCCTACAATGGATGAGTGGAACAAGAAAATGTGGTACATATATGCAATGGAACTGTACTCATTCATTAGAATTAATAATATTATTTCATTTGCAGAGGGATGGATGGACCTAGAAAAATTATGTTAAGTGAAGTAAGTCAGACTCAGAAAAATAAATGGTACATGTTTTCTCTCATACATACATGCTAGATATAAAATACAAGTATACATGATAACATATAGAAGGTTTTATGCATATACACACAAATAAACTGACTAAAGGATGGTATACTTAAAGGAGGGATCCAAAAATATAACTTTTGTGAACAACTAATGAACTGCTTAAAAAATGAGTTTCTGGAAGCAAGCAACAGCATGTTTTGAGGGGGGAAGGGCAATGAAATAGGGTGACATACAAAAGGAGAGAGGATGAGTGAGCAAATGTAATCATTATATTCATTGTACATTATATAAAAATTGAAGAACATAATTTGAGGGTATGAATGAGGGGGAAGAATGATGGAAGGGGTGATATTGATCAAGATGCACTGTACTTATAACCTGCCATATGAAATTGGAACTTCTTTTACAACCACTTAATAATTTAAAAACTCCAAAGTCCTTGGAGACAAGGCAGGTCCCACAAGTGAGGCAGCCTGGGTAGAAGGAATAGAGGCACACTTGATGCTTAAGAATGTGGGAACCGGGCTGGGGATATGGCCTAGTGGAAAGAGTGCCTGCCTCGTATACATGAGGCCCTGGGTTCGATTCCCCAGCACCACATATACAGAAAACGGCCAGAAGTGGCGCTGTGGCTTAAGTGGCAGAGTGCTAGCTTTGAGCAAAAAGAAGCCAGGGACAGTGCTCAGGCCCTGAGTCCAAGCCCCAGGACTG
Organism: Perognathus longimembris pacificus; assembly: GCF_023159225.1. Classification (NCBI taxonomy): domain Eukaryota; kingdom Metazoa; phylum Chordata; class Mammalia; order Rodentia; family Heteromyidae; genus Perognathus; species Perognathus longimembris. The sequence goes on from NC_063188.1 coordinate 59,303,187, forward strand.
GCCAAAAAAAAAAAAAAAGAATGTGGGAACCAGCTGGGCGCCAGTGGTTTGTGCCTATAATCCTAGCTACTCAGGAGGGTGAGATCTGAGGATCACCTTTTGAAGCCAGCCAGGCAACAAAGTCTGTGAGACTTTAGTCTCCAATAAACTGCTCAGAGAAACCCAGAAGTGGCACTGTGGCTCAAGTAGTAGAATGCTAGCCTTGAGCAAAAGGAACCCAAGGACAGCACCCAGGTCCAGAGTTCAAGCCCCAGAATTGGGGAGGGGGGAGAGAGAGGAAGGGAGGGGGAGAGAGGGGAGAGAGGGAGAGACACCTTGGCTGGTCAGAGGACAGCTGGGAAGATCAATCCCCATCAGGTGGTGCTGAACTCCACCTAGAGCTTTCAGATGGAAATGCAGCAACATAATATTTTTACAAACAATTTGATATCTCAACATAGCCAAAAATTTTAATTATTTTTTTTAAATTGGAGATACAGCAGACAGAGGAGTCCAGATATGAATGCAGCTTTTTAGCTCCAAAGATTAATTTAGTCCCAACACTACACTGACACCACTAGGCTAGCTTGTTCACTATAGAGAAACATTTGGCTTTCCTGAGTAGAATTTGAAGCTTAAAATATTATTCATGAAGCAGAGGTTTCCAGCAGAACAGAAAAAAGAGGTCTGCTGGAATTATGACCCCATTTTCCTACAAGATACTACATTCTTCAGTCTATAAGAGAGCGGATTCATGTTCTAAATACTGATGGTTTCTTCTTTTCTTTTTTCTTTTTTTTTACTTTGGTGCCAATTCTGGTACTTGAACTAATGGATTTGCACCCTTGGTTAGCTTTTTCATTCAAGTCTGAAACTACCACTTGAGCCACATCTCTGCTTTTTGCTGGTTAATTGGATATGTGTCTCTTGGATTTGTCTGCCCAGTCTGGCTCCAAACTACAATGGTCAAATCTCAGCATCCTGAGTAGTTAGGACCACAGGGACTAAAGAAATCTGAAAATCTGCAAAAGCATCCCACCCATACCAACCAGGAAATTTAACAGTCAGACCCATGCTACATGCTCCTGAATGGGGTGCAGATACCAGAAATTGTTGTGAGCTCACATTGGATCTGAGAATTCTTCTCCAAGGGACTTCATAGACAGCTTACATGGGGAGTGAAACACCAGGAAGGCAAGCATCTATCTGTAAAATGAGAAAAAACCTAGCAGCTACCTGATATTCCTGTATGACCGGAGTCCCAAGATTATAAACAAAAGAAAAAAAAATGAGAAAAAATAGAGGCTGACACTTTCAAAAAGTAAAAATGTAGTTGGTGGTGGAGGTGGCTCACACCTGTAATCCTAACTACCAAGGAGGCTGAGACCTCGAGGACTGTGATTTGAAGCAAGCCCAGAAACGTTCTTAGTACTCCATCTCCAAAATAACTAGAAAAAAACTAGGCTGGAGACATAGCTCAAGTGGTAGAGCACCAGCTGAGCAAGACAAGTAAGCCAAGTGTTAGGCCCTGAGTTCAAACCCCATTAACTAACACACTAACACACACACACACACACACACACACACACACACACATACACGAAAGAAGAAAAAGAAATGAACTATCTCATGGAAATTAAATTTCTTATTTCTCCAACAAAAAGGGGGTCCTGGAGGGGAATATGGTAAAATGGACACCAGGTGGGGCCTGGTTCAGAGCTACACCTCTCGCCTGCGAGCACGTGTGTCGTAATGGCGCGGTCAGGTGCCCAGAAGGCGCCTCTGCAGGAAGTTCCGTGACATCACTGTGATGGACATGCTCTTTAGCCTATCGTTAGCACCTGGTCAGTCCCTCTCCTTCGCGTGTCATTACTGCTATACGTCTGTTAGCCCCTCACTTGAATAAATAGAACGGTCCTTGAAGCTTCTCCGAGGTGTCCATGCTAACCCAGCTTCCTAGGCGAGTATAGGGAGGGGGGAGGGCATTCTCACAACCACACACTGACCAAGGCTTCCTGTGGCCTTCGCTCCCGCAGTACTTCCTACTGGCCAGAGGATATGCATTGAGAGCCAAAGGGAGGGGGCAAATAGGCCCAGGATCTCTACACGGAAGGAGGTATAGATTTAGCCCGGCAGATGATAACCTCAAGGGGACAAAAATTGATTCTTCGGGTTGAAAAGAATCTTAAAACACAGACATATGTATATTCATAATCCAATGTATCAGTTGCATTAAAATTATATTGGGTGGGGTACTGGTAGGAAACTGATGGGAAACAGAAACTGTATAAAAATATTTCTGGGAGTGAAGAGGGAAAATCAAGAATTAGGTTGAGAGAAACCAATAAAAAGATGTACAAAAGGGGGTTTAGACAGGCAGCCACATCACATTACTTTCTATTTGGGATATTTAAATATACAATTTTTTAAAAGAACAATAAATCTATTAAAATAACATGGTTCGTACACTTATAGGCTTAAAAGATATTAATGATATTAAGTTCATAGCTGGTGACAGGCTGGGGGTGAATCTCAGTGGTAGATCACAAGCTTATTAGCAGGAATGAGGACCTAGGTTCAATCTTCATCACCAGAAAGTAGAGAACAAAAGGATTCAACACAGGGGGTATATTGTATAATTCCATTTAAGTATAAAAAATATGAAAGAAGGAGGTATGTCTAGAAGAATGTAACCAAGATGATTAGTTATCCATAATATTGAATTTTTGTATGCAAAAAAGAACTATTTCTTTCTATTTTTATTTTTCTAAAACACATATTTTTGAAAGACAAATGACAGAATATGTAAGTTTTAAAAAGTCTGAGTGAAAAGGTCTAACAATGTTCCAAGATAGAGTCTGCTAATATAGAGAGTATCAGAGAAAGCCTAATTTGACTAATGTGACTAATAACTGAACAAGAATTGCCAATTTCACTCCTTTATAAATAAATACAAATGGAAATGTGTCTGTACAGAACAACGGCCAACATACCAGGTTATCTGCTGATGACAAGGATTGCCTGTCATCTGCAATGCCATTGCGTGGTGTCTTTTCATTAACTCTGTGGAGAGCAGTACATCCCTGGCACTCCAGCTCATCTAGGAGCCTTGTTTCTGCCGCTGCTTAAAACACAAGTGCAAAACTCATTGTAGATTAATATATAGCCCTAAAGGCTGCCTGACACCTGTCATGAACAGAATAAAATGCTGTCATTTAGAACAATGTGGACAGAACTGGCCTATACTATGTGAAGTGAAATAAGCCAGGGGCAGAAAGATTAAGTACCATATTATGTCAGTCATATTTAGAATCTAAAAAAAGTTGATTACATAGAATTTGGGAGTATAATGTGGCTACAGAGGCCAAGGAAAGCAAGGAAAGGGAGCATTGCCAATGGGTATTCATTATGTGTTATGTAGGAAAAAGAAGCCCTAGTATCCATATAGTGACCACATGGTCAATATAGATAAAGATAATGTGCTGCATTTTTTCTAAAAAAAAATAGAAGAAAGGAATTTGAATGTTTTTACTGCAAATAAATGATAGATTAAGATAGATGTGCCTACATATTATAAATACATACATCATTGTAACACATAGAGCTGAGTGCTGGTGGCTCATGCCTATAATCCTAGCTTACACAAGACATCTGGCAATTGATTTTAGAGCCAAATCAGGGAAGACAATTTTGCAAGACCTTTATCTCCAATTAACCCCAAAAAAGCCAGAGGTAGAGACATGACTCAAGTGGTACAGAACTAGTGCCAAGTGAAAAAGCTAAGGGAGAGTATAAGGCCTTGAATTCAAGCACCAGTATTCATACAAAAAATGCTGATTGCTGAACTAAATTATTTTTGTCCAATTAATGGTTTATTGGCACAGGAATCATATGTTCAACACAGCACATAGCTAGTGAGCTGAGACTTGGGAACAATAGTCCCTCTGAGGTATGCCAAGTCTAATAGCACCAAAGTCATACCAGGAGGCCAAGGAATTCTGACTGAAGTCCAGCAGTATGAATGAAGTAAGTGCCTCTGGGAAGCAAGCACTTGTGATGGCACATGTGCTCAGGGAACATCAGTTGCTGGCCATGAAATTTCAGCAACAACAGAGACAAATCTTAGGATTCAGTTCCAGTGTCCTGATCTGAGAGTAACATGCAGTAGTCCTCTTTGTTCCTTCTCTACCACCATCACACTGGTCCAGGAACCCAAGCCTGAGGACAAAAGCCATCAATAAGACCTAGTCACCTGTGAATCACACATGCAGAATGGTAGGCAGTGGTAGGCAGACTCAGTTTCTACAAGCTTACTACACAGGGTGACAGGACTCCACAACTGTGTGTCTAGCATGGACTTCTTGGAAGAATGAGACTGAGGACAGGTGCTTGACCTTAGCTCTCACCTTTCACAGCAAATGTAACCTTCATCACTTCCTGGAGCCAATCCTATTCCATACACACATGCAAATATTCAATCCAACATGGGTATTTCCAGGGGAAAGAAATTGGGCTATGGCAATTTCTCTTTAGAATTACATTTGAGAAGGCAAAGGGCAGAAATAGTTCCTCCTCAAGGTGGATCTCATTGTCCTAGCAGACATGTTAGGATTCTGGAACCTTTAGGAACAGATGTTGTTTTGAATTTGGCTTTGACAACCTCAAAGGTCTGTGGCTTGTGCTCTCTCTCCCTTCCTAAGTTGCTCTTCCAAGAGCCTAGGACTCCCTCACACAAACATGCTTCTCACACATACCTGGAGGCAGAGCTGTGAATAAGATTGAGGGATCTGGAGACAGCCTGCATGGTCCAGAACCCAGCTCAACCACTTTCCATCAAGATGATTTTTACAACCCATCTCATGTCTCATTTCCCTCACTTGTTAGCAAGAATCAGATGATAATAAGTCAATAAATACATACAATACTCCCTTTAAAGTCATGTATTAAGTATTCATGAGAAGGCTGTGTGTTTGAGATGAAGCCTGGGGCATTCTTATGTGAACGCATTCATGATGCCTCTGAGAGAAGAGTGCTCCTTTCTGCCTCCCGCCTGGCCCTGGATATGAAGGCCACAGTGAACTTTTCCATTTAACCATAGTAAAAAAAAATCTAATCAGTTGAAGTCTTCATTTCTTTTTTTTATTGTGAAGATTATGTACAGAGGGGTTACAGTTACATGCTTAAGGTAGTGAATACATATACAGTTTTTGGTCATACCTGTTATTCCCTTCCTCATTTTTCTTCCTCCTTTCCTCCTCCTGGTCCCTCAACACCCCACCTCCTTGCTTTTTTATTTTTTCAAAAAACAAAAACAAAATCTTATCCTTGATGTACATTGTCACTCTAGTCTACAATGATTATGTCCTCTATGATTATTAACAATAAAACAATTCCTTCCAGATCAGGTGAGATATACATATACATTTCTTTTCTTTTGCTTAGTGTAATCTGTTCCTTCTTTTTCTCTAATTTCTTCCCTCTTCCCTGCTGTGAGTTTCTTAGTTTGTTCTCATCAGTGTCCATTGCAGCAGTTGGGCCCTTTCTGCTGTACTTCCCCCCCCACCCCATTTTCCATTATTCTGTGCCCTCCTCCCAGCTTCTTTCAGATGTGCACCTGTGAAGAAACATGAAATTTCCACCTCAGCATGGATTTCCCCTATTCGCTCTGTGGTCTTTCCATTTATATAGCATCAGAACCAGCATTTTGAGGAAGGATAGGGTATATAATCCATTTTCCTTAACAGGCTGGTAAGGATACAGGCTGATTGATAACTCTATCTGTACACATGCAAAATTCAGCTGGCTCTGTCTCCACTGTTTCCACATCTAGACACCAACAGCTACAGACTGAAAACATTTTGACAACCCCCTTGCATGTGTACTAAACACATACATGAATGTTTTTCCCGTCATTATTCCTGAAACCAAAAATATATCAACATTTGTCCACTATTTACATTGTATTAGGTAGTATAAGACAGAGGTGATTTAAAGTCACCAAAGGGAACTTCCTGTCTGTTGCCAGGTAATGCCCTGTACTACCTTAACTCTGATAGCAAGAGGACATCAGTGATGTGTTCAGTCAACCTTGGGCCACGACTCTATGTCAAATTAAACTTTTCTATACTTTAAAAAAAATAGCCGAGCTCTAACATGTTATCCTGGCTACTCAAGAAAGAAACATCTTGAGGATCATGGTTCAAGGTCATCCCAAGTAGCATAGAAGAAGAAACGTTTTTAAGACTCCCTCTCAATTAATTAAAAGCTTGGTGCAGTATGAAGCACCTGTCCTCCCTGCTACACAGAAGGCACAAATAGGTTTGTGGTCCGAGCTGGCCTAGGCAAAAAAAAAAATTAGACCCTATTTAAAAATAATAACACAAAAGAGACATAATTTGGCTTCATGAATGAATACCTGCCTAGCAAGTTAGAGGTTATTGCCAAAAAAGATGCTCCCCCCCCTCAGTCAACAAGCTGAGTGTAGTGATTCACACCTGTGGTCCTAATTATGCACAAAGCCATAAATATATGAGGTCTGAACTCATCCCTGGGAAATAACTAAAGCAGCTGAGCACAGAGGCTGAATCCTATAATCTTATGTAGTTAGTAGGTGAAGACTGAGAGGCCAGTTCAAGGCCAACCTACTGGAAAAGAAGTTTGAGGACTCCACTTCAACCATTAGCTGGGAGGTGATGTACATCTGTTATCCCAGTTATGGGGAAAAGCACAGTGGCTGAGCACAGTGGCACATGTTTGTCATCTCAGCAATATGGGGAAAGAAAAAGAGGAAGGTAAAAGCCGAGGCATAAAATGAGACCATATCTTAAAAATAAACAATTTAAAAGAGGCTGGAGGTGTGGGTTGGGTGGTAGAGTGCCTAATTAGCAAGCACAAGATCCTAAGTTCAAACCCTAGTATGGTCTAAAAAGTATACAAGAGGATTTTAGTATCTGTAGGGGTTCTAGCCAATGACTGGTAAGTATAAACTCTTGAGAGTGGTTCAGGATTCCAGCAAAGCTTCTCTTCAGAAAACAGGACTGACTCAGCTGGCAAGGAATCTTTTTGTTTTACTTTCTTTCTCTTTCCTGCTTAGAAAATATTGGCATCCTGAACCATAAAGGTAGCCTTGAGCACTCTGACACAAGGCCTAACAATGTCCCAGTTTCCAATGCAATAAGTAGGAGCCATGGGATGGGAGAGGTAGGGTGAGATGTACTTGCTCATGCATTCAGTCAATAAAGGGAGTGTCTATGTGTCTGGCACTGTTTCAGGCATTTGGATCATATCACTGTCTAAAAAGATCCTAATCCTCATGGTGCTTACTCTGTAGCTGGGGCAATGAGTAAAGGCTGCTGTGTACTATAGCACCAAGGGAGAAGGGAGATGAGAATTTGAGGGGAAAATGTACACACAGAGAGAGTAATTATGACATGATAATGCTCTAGAACTGGGGTTTGGCTGTCGGGGTCTGCCTATACCCAAGAGACAGGCCCCTTCTCCCACCCAGGGGCTGCTTGGCTGCTAGCCCCTCCCATCTCCTTCCTGGTCCAAAACCGGAAGAGATGCCAAACCAGCCCCACCCTCTCTGCGAGCACGTGTGCCACCATCGCGCTAGAGACCCCAAAGGCCCGGTCCTTGGGGGGGGCTGTGGTCTCCGCCCATAGAGGAAGTTCTGTGACATCACCGTGATGGACAGTTCACTAGCCAATTATTAATACCCAGTTAGTCCCTCCTCTTCCTGCCGCCATTATTGTTATATAAACCCCTACCTTAAATAAAATCATTTGGAAGCTGACAGACCATCAGGCGGCTCCCCCAGGATCTCCGTGTGAATGTCGTCTCTTAAACTTAAGAGGGGCTGGGGATGCGCGGGGATTTCGGCAGCCCTAACTCTTCTCAGCTTAGCCCAACAGGGACACGCTCTGTCCTCCCGCTGGTGGGAGAAGCACGCAGAGCCGACTGTCCCCCACAATTGGAGGCTTGGCGTCTCCCCAGGGGAGATGTGGAGATTAAGCCTGACATTTGGCTGTGTACAACCATGATGTTTTGGGATGATCTGTAGAAGAGCTTCAAGTATCTGGCTCAACCTCAGAGCCCTATACAGGGACCCAAAAGCACTGGGCACTGGCTCCCTGGGAAGCACCTCTACCACCTGCCACCTGGGTTATCCTTCCCCCCAGTGCCAAGGAATGCTCAAATCTCTCTTTCCAAAGATCTATTATTTCTCTAAAGCCAACCCCTGAGAAATGAAAGTAAGGTACATCCTTTTAAGAAGAAATGGAACACCTTGTTCTAACTAGCTCTCTGCCAGCCAGTGATCTGACTGACAGGCAACCTGGTTCCTGTGTTCCTGAGATAGGCCTCATGTGGGTACAATAAGCACTGGCCACAAAATCCACAGTGATATGTCAACTACAAACTACTCCCTTTGTTAAAGTAGAACATTCATTACTGTGTTTCAACAAAATTACATAGATCATGTTTTCCTCTTTGCTTGGAAATTTGTTTACTAAGTGCGTGTTGTGTGCCAGACACCTTTCCAGGTACTAGGAATACAGTCATAAACACAGCCACCTAGGTCTCCAACGTATACTTCGGGAATTTCAAGTGCTCATAGGGGCTAAGAAGGAAGGAACAGTAGATGACCAGGAAGACATAAGGAGCTGTAAAAGGTAACCCTATGGGGAGCGTCTCTCAATTAGAACTGAGTGACAGGAAGATAAAAGGAGATAGGAGTGGATAAGAGGTGGTAAGAGCAAAGGCACTGTGGAAAGTACATGCATGACATTTTCAAGAACCACAAACAATGCTTGTGCATTGTGTGGAAAATAAGAGGTATGAGATGGGGAAATAGAGGTGAGTCAGGGTCCAGGTACAAAGGACTTTCCAAATCAAGGGGACAGGGAGACCATGTATTTTACTCTGAACAGGGAATTTCTAAAGGGGTTTGAGCAGAGAAAGGTTATATCTAACTCATACCTTTAAGAGAACACTTTGGCTATGGTGCAGTGAGTAAACCATAGAGGAAGCCTTCTTGTACAACTCAGAGAGCATTGCTTTTCTATCTATATCACTACACTTATTATATAGTCTGCTTAAATATTAACATTTGTTGATTGATCACTACTCAGGGTCCTTGTCCTGAGAGTTATGAAGGCAGAGAAGAGGACAGATGGAGAAGGTCAGCTAGAGTCTTTGAACATCACCCTTAAGAATTCTGGCAGCAGGAGAGAATGATAGCCACTCACTCTGTGCTCACATTGAGACACAAGGAGTCCGTGGTGCCAATGTTCTCTTTCCTTGAGTACCTGGCTACAGAGCAACATGCCAGCTACCTGTTCTGTCACAGGTAGGCCAAATACTCTACTAAATGACAGAGAGTGATTCTAGTATGCGTGCTCTTAACAGGGAAGGAACAACCAGCAGAAATCTTCATCCATGGGACCAGAGAATCAATGAGATCAACTGTACAAACTGGTCAGATGCTTTGTAAGAACAACTAGCTTGAGAAAACAATTATTGTATAGCCTCAGTTGGGAAAGGAAAATTCCTGTAGCAAAGCCTTTTCCACTTAGTTCAAATACACTGCCAGGAGATGCAATATGCAATATTCAGAAATAAACTCAAGATGGTTCAACCCAAGATATTTGCATTGCTATTTCATTTACTTTTAAGGACTCTAAGCAAGTATCGGATAAGTCTTTCTTGTGTTTCAAAAAGTAAACAAAAACAAGTGAGCAACTTGGTGACCATATCAAAACCAAGTAATTTGTCCTTGTGCCATTGATCTAACCATATGCCTGCTACCCAGGGTTCTGGCTCCTTATAGAGGATTCTGAGTGCCTGCTAACTGCTGGACACCAGGAAAGGCACAGAGTTGTAGTATGCACAGGATAAACAAGGCCTTTGCTCACCTCAAGACAGGTGAGAACAGACCCTGAGGGGTTCATCTGCCACACTGGTCCCTTAGCTAAATGTCTGAGCTGTGCCACTACAGCGAGGCTGATGTGGAACAATAGCAGCCAAATCCATTCCAGGACTGATTCAGAGAAAACTGCCCTGCTGACAATGGAGCATTAGACGTTGGGCCTCATTGCCTATGTGACCTAAGATAAAAGCAAATGGGAAGTCAAAGGGAGAGCTGGGAAATAGACAAGCTTCCCTCAGAGGTTTCCTCCTGATGTTGCCAGGTATCTGCTATGTGTCTCTTAGCCACAGAAGTATACCATTATCCTTGGATAGTTCAGCTACACCCAAGAGTGATAGGCAGCTTTCTTTGGGCACATCTCTATTTTTCTGAGCTTAGCTTCCCAGGACCGCTGTTGCCATGTTTGCCATTGGGTAAATGTGATTTTTTAAGAGTTGAAAATTGCTTTGTTTTTAGCTCTGTTTCAAGTGGCTGAAATCTGGGGATCCTGTTGTGGCCTAGATAGTATGGGGGACTTGGATTTTAAAAGGATTTGTTTTTCCAGTTCTCTGGCCTTCAAAAGTCAATAGAAAGAAACTGAGTCTAAATGGTCTGAGCATTTTGGAAAGGACAAAGTTTCTTTTCATTTCTTTTCTTTTTTTATTGGTTGGTTGTAGGCCTTGAACTCTGAGTCTGGGCACTGTCCCTGAGCTCTTCAACTCAAGGCATGCTCTACTACTTAGAGCCACGGTACCACTTTAGGTTTTCTGATGGTTAGCTGCAGATAAAGAGTCTCACTGACTTTTTTGCTCAGGCTGGTTTTAAACTGGTGTCCTCAGATCTCAGCCTCCGGAGTAACTAGGATTACAGGCACGAGCCACTGGTGCCCAGCAGGACAAAATTTCTGTCAGCCTATTACTTAAAATTTTTCAAACTGAAAAAAACACCCCCAAACCCCAAAGAACAAAAACAGATAACAAAAAATAATTACTTTTTTTCTTCCGAGTAGGACTTTTCAATGTAATAAAGTAAAAGTAAATGTTATGAAAGTTGAGGTGTAGCTCAAGTGACAGAATGCCAGCTTTGAGTAAGGCTAAGTTAGAACACAAGACCCTGAGTTAAAGCCCTATTACCAACACAAAGAAAGTTTGTGACAAACTTGAAACAAAATGTGAGAATAGAATTCAAAACGCAGGATAGTTTCTTGCTGCTTTGAAATGAGACCAAAAGTATAGCACATACGTTTAGGCATAAGCCATAAATTTAAAGTACTCAACAACCTACATGAAGGAGCTCAGCTGCAGAATGCCCTGCCTCCAGTGGCCAGCAGCACTGCCACTCACATCATCTGTTTCCATCAGAGAAGATGAAGTCCAGCATCTAGGTGAGCAAGGTCTTGACAATGGTTTGGTTGATGAGGTCCCTAAGGGGTGAAGAGATATTGTACCATGTTCCTCACCATCTGCAGGTCAGTGCTCTCATGAATCTCAATGTGTGGGAAGTCACTGCAGTCACCAGGGACTGAAATACATAGAGGAAACTTCTACCTTTACTTACATACACTATTGTTTTTAGCAAACCCTTTGATGACCCTGCCAACTGAACTATATAATTACTGTATTACCAAGAGTCAACTTCTTACTCTTCAGAGTTCAAAATGTATGACTAAATCTTGAAAAAAATCCAGTCACTTGCAGTTATAAATTGTGTTAATTGAGGCTTTCTATAAAACAAATCTAATTACGTACAGTTACAAATTGCTTTGGTGTAGGCTTTCTATGGATTTGTGTTTTAAACTGTTAACTCTGATTGAGAGACCTAGAATACATATTATGGACATTTCTCCTAGGTGGAAAAATGCTCACACGTGACTACAAAATACACATTTTTCTTGTTGTCAGTCCCGATGCTTGAACTCAGGATCTGGGTGCTGTCTTTGAGCATTTATGCTCATGCTAGTGCTCTACCACTTGAACCACAGCTCCATTTCTGGGTTTTTGGTGGTTAATTAAAGATAAGAGTTTCACAGACTTTCTTGACCAGGCTAGCTTCAAACTGCAATCCTCACACCTCTGCCTCCTGAATTACTAGGATTCGAATCATGAGCCACAGGTACCCAGATAAAATATGGGTTTTGATGGACAGCTACAAGTGGATGGCTTCCAAACATATTAAGAAAAGTGTGGGGCTGGGAATATGGCCTAGTGGCAAGAGTGCTTGCCTCCTACACATGAAGCTCTCGGTTCGATTCCCCAGCACCACATATATGGAAAACGGCCAGAAGGGGTGCTGTGGCTCAGGTGGCAGAGTGCTAGCCTTGAGCGGGAAGAAGCCAGGGACAGTGCTCAGGCCCTGAGTCCAAGGCCCAGGACTGGCCAAAAAAAAAAAAAAGAAAGAAAGAAAGAAAGAGAAAAAAGAAAAGTGTGAATTAAACAAAGCCATTTTGTCACAAAATTAAGATACTCAGAAACTTAAGGCCTGCCTATGTTCTCTGACAGGCCAGAATGGAATAGAGAAAGTGGGGGATAAATGGACGAAAGAACTGGGACAAATTGTGTATCAATGAAGACATGATGAGAAATAGCAGGCAGGGAGCCCAGAATTTCAAGGCAAAGACTAGAAAATTCCAAGCCAATGTAATTCACATTTAATTTACAGTGTTCTTATTTGGAAAATATAGTTGGACCTATTCTCCTTCTCTTAGACCAGTTAATATATTCTGACACTTAAAAAATAAGATCTAAGATCCAAGTGATGCTTAACTTCTGCTTTAGTTCAACCCCACCAGAAACAAGTAATACACAGTAAATTAGAAACCCAGATTCCTAAAGAAGACTAGCTTTCTAATCTAAAGTCCAGACAAACAAACAGAAACACATTAGCTATTTTAAAATGAAACCCTTCATCTGTCTGAAGGCCATGAGAGTAACTGCAAATGGCTTCTACAATCCTATCTAGTAGCTTGCTTCCCTGGGGCTCTGCTGTCTGGGGCCTTTCAAGTGATGTGAACATAAGCCATGTGTTTCAAAGCACAAAAAGACCAGAGATTATATGTTTCTACCTGGCCAGAACCAAGATCGCTGATGACAGCACAAGATAATCAGGAAGCATGGCTTTAAACTTCTGGTTCCTGTACTGCCAGGAGCCCAGGAGGCACACCTAATCAGGGAGTGCTCACCTGCCTTGGCTTCTCCTGTCAGCAAAAGATCCTGTCACTATAAAGCACCAGCCAATGAAAATGTGCAGAAGTCTCCCCAATGCACAATGACTTATGCAAAAAACAAAGCACATTTACTAAAGACAAAGTAGATGAGTGGCTACATAGCGGTCAATTGAAAGGGTGAAGAGGCAACAGGTGAGTGACTGTAAACTAGTTTTGTGTAGGGGATGGCTGGCTGCTAGCCAGCCCCACCTCCTTCTGCGTCCAAAACCGGAAGAGGCAGCCAAACCAGCCCCTGCCTCTCGGCTGCGAGCATGTGTGTCATAGTAGTGCCAGGCCGAGCCAAGAGGCCAGGCCTCTGCGGGAAGTTCCGTGACATCACTGTGATGGACATGCTCATTAGCCTATCGTTAGCACCTGGTCAGTCCCTCTCCTTCGCTCATCATTACTGCTATAAGTCTGATAGCCCCATCCCTTGAATAAACAGAACGCTCTTTGAAGCTTCTCCGAGGTGTCCATGCTTACCTGGCTTCCCAGGCGAGTACAGGGAGGGGGCAGGGCATTCTTGCAGCCACATGCTGACCGAGGCTGCCCGTGGCCCTCGCTCCCGCACTAATTCCTACTGGCCAGAGGCTATGCGTTGAGAGCGAAAGGGGACCAAATGGAGGGGGCAAATAGGCCCAGGATCTCTACACGGAAGGAGGTGTAGATTTAGCCCGGCAGTTCTGGATTTTCCAGGTAATGAAAATAGGGGCTAGATGCACAATTCTTGAGATATTAAAAATAATAGTTGAATTGTACATGTTTGTTTGTTTTTAATACTGGACTTGGGGTTCAAACTAAGGGCCTATGTGCACTCCTTGAGCACATTTTCTCAAGTTGTTAGGGCTCTACCACTTGAGTCACAGCTCCACCTCTGGTTTTAGAGCAGTCAATTAGAGATAAGGCTCTCCTAGACAATCCTGCTTGGGTGAACTTTGAACCTCTATCCTCAGAGCTCACCCTGAGTAGCTAGGATTACAAGCATAAATAACTGGTCCCTGTACAGCAAATGTCTGCTGATTACAGGTAAGAAACGAAGAGCACTGTGGACAGGGTTGTAGGAAGAGAGGGCAAGGAAAGGAGAAAGAATCTCAGAGAAAAGTGAATTAGTGAAACAGGGGGTGCAGAGAAGGGCTGAGGGAGAGAGCAGATTGAGATTTTGAAAAAAGGGATGTGATATGAAAATAAGGGAGTGATGAAACTGGTGAGAAGGAAAGGGGAGAATAGAAAGGAGGGCAGAAATGGAGGACAGAGGAAATTGTGGTCTTAAGAGGAAGAATAGGAAGTCATCTAAAAACTAGAGGGAGGATGGAAAGCAAGATTAGGGACCAAGGATGGGATGAGAAGAGCACTAGGCAGGAATAGTTTTGGGAAGTGAAACAAGCGAGGTAGCAGAATGATACCTAAGAGAGAAGTGGAGAAAGAAGGTGTGTGAGTGGGACAGGGCCTCAAAGAGCTTGATGGGAGACAAAAGAGGACAGAAAGGCCCTTGTGGATGGAGGAAGATGGGGAGAATGAAGTTAAGATGAAGTGTATTTGGACACAGCTCTCTCTCAGTTGGTGGGGCTCTGCTCTACTGAATGCCCAGGCCGGGGGGGGGGCACTAAACCTTCCTCCCTCTCTTGCTCCCTCCCTCCAAGGTCTTGGTAACTTTTCATGTGCCACTGGGCTCCTTTTCTACAAGATTGATTTGTAGACAGGGCCCTCGGTGGGCATTGCACTGGGGAGAAGAGACCAATGGAAATGGCAGGTGGGGACATAACCGCCTAATCACCTGGAGCATACAACTGGCTCAGCCACCTTGGCCAAGACCACTCCACTCCAAGATAACATGGACATGACAGCAAATATGATGGACACCCAGACACATCCCTGCACCCCCTTAGCCACTGTGTGTGTGTGTGTGTGTGTGTGTGCACTCACACACCTGTGTGGGAGTCTGTGTGTATATGTGGGTTTGTGCAAGTGGGTATGTAGAAGTTATAATGGGAAAACTGAGTGTTTGTGGGCAGAGGTAAAGGGATCATGGATCATCCAATAACTGGCGCATGGCTTCCAGGTCAGTAATTGTAATGTATTAGGGCCATAGAGTAGGTAGGCTCTGATAAACCAGTAGGCAGGGATGGTTGTCAGTCGGAAGGGACAGCTACTGGCCTGGATCACCTTGGCCTCAACTATCCCATCCAACCTGTGGACAGGGAATGAAAGTTGGAGAGAAAAAACTTCCAGGAATGGGGAAGGCAGGGTCAGGCATGGCACAAATTGGGACCTACTGGGAAGGATAATGGCGGATTGCGAATAGGTGTGAGGAAGCTCTTTGCTGGGCCCCATGGTTAGGTCACCCAAACACCCCAAAATGGCTATGCCAACTGTGTCTTTTCTCTGCCTGTTGCCTCAGTCTCGATGGCCAAGGCAAATCAGACTTGCAACAGGTCCCGCCTTTGATTCACACCACAGGTCAGCGGACTTGATGTATAAGAAATCCCAGCTGGGAAGCCAGGCACCCAGGGCTCACACCTTTCATTCTAAAGACTCATGCAGGAGGCTCAAGTCTGACAGCCTGGGTAGGATGGTCTGTGATCTCTTTACCCTGGCTAACACACACTAGAACCCAACAATCACATTCATCATCATCATTATCACTGTCGTCACCATCATCAAAGGCCACTTAGTGATCTGGGCCTCAAGTGGTAAGTGCTGGCTTTCAGGGGATAAAGCTAAACGGCTGCATTCACCACCTGATTAGAGCCTTAGGACCTAAAGGCATGCAAGCACACACTCAGAACAAACACTGTCATTCCCTACCACACATCCACAAGCATACATCCACACATGAAGACAAAATCCCACATAGACATACATACACATGCACACACACACACACACTCAGAACACAAATTCACTCCCACACAGCTCACATGCATAGAACCACATATGCACAGATACGTCTACACACGTGCACACGCATGCGTGCGCACACACACATATGGTGGCTAGGATGATGCGTAGAAGTGTCTGGGGAGTCCATCTTCATTGCTGTCATGTACAGGTGGTCTGGGTGGACTGGGAATGGTGCCCAGTCCCTTG
Source organism: Perognathus longimembris pacificus (assembly GCF_023159225.1). Taxonomy (NCBI): domain Eukaryota; kingdom Metazoa; phylum Chordata; class Mammalia; order Rodentia; family Heteromyidae; genus Perognathus; species Perognathus longimembris. The sequence continues at coordinate 59,319,362 of NC_063188.1, forward strand.
TATCCTCAAGCTGATTTGGCAGGTGTGACTCTACCTGCAGTCTCCATTGGTCTCTTCTTCCCTGTGCAGTGTCCAACAAGGGCCCTGTCTAGCAAAATGCTCTTAAAGGAAATAAGCCCAGGGGCATATGAGAAAGCAGCAGGACCTCAGATGGAGGTAAGGGTTGTGACTGTCCCCAAGCCCGGGCATTCAGTAAAGCAGAGATTCACCACCTGGCTCACAAGCTCTCCCAACTGTGTCCAAGAATACTCTAGCTTTCCTTCATTCTCAGCAGCTCTCCTGCTGCATCCACTCCAGCATTCCTGACCTCTCCAGTCTCCAGGCAAGTGCTTTCAGTTTCCTTCCCACCCAAACACTTTTCTCCATGTCCTCCCTCTTGGTTTTAATCTTCTAGCTGTAACTTTCCCTGATGTTCTGCTTGCTAGTCTCCCAAGTGCTAGCCTTCCTGCCTCTATCTCCATTCAACCCATCCATGCTGCATCATCTCTGCACCTACCATCCATCTTCTGATATTCAGTTTACCTTCTCATCTGCCCTCCCCTCCCCTCACCTCACCTGCTTGCCAGCACATCACATATCTCTTTACTGCCTCTTTCTTCTCCAACTTTAAATTTGCTCCCTACCTGTACACTCTTTAGTGCTTTCACCGTCCTCATGCACATTGACTGACTTTCATCTAAGCTATTCTCTCCTTTCTTTGTCAAGTCCCACAGGCCTCTCCTTTCTTCCCCTGCAGTGAGCAGAACCTGCCTCCTATGGGCCCAAGCTCTCTATACTACCTTCAGTCTCCTAGTTCTACTTGTAACATTTCCATCATCTTGCACTTACCTATCCTCACCTCATGTAAGGTGCTCTGGGCTCCATCCAGGCCAGCTGCAAAACACCATTGGGTGGCTCCTGATGTTCACCTCACTGCATCACCACTACTCCTTTGCTGCCATGCCCCCTGGCGGTGCCCGGATGGTTTGCCACGTGGTGACCCAGGACACTAAGTTGACAAGTACACAGGCACACCAGCTTGCCAACCCCTCATGCCTTGCAGTTACATGGCATGGCACAATTCATTGGTCATTGGGACCATACAGTATTGCCTGAGTGCCAGGTCAAGTCATAGGTCCCCCTGCCAGTTCCAGGGCAGGACATGGTTCTTTTTTTTTTTTTTTTCAAATTTTTATTATCAAACTGATGTACAGAGAGGTTACAATTTCATACGGTAGGCATTGGATACATTACTTGTACTGTTTGTTACCTCGTCCCTCATACCCCCCACCCTCCTCCCCCTTTCCCTTTCCACCCATGAGGTGTTCAGTTCACTTACACCAAACAGTTTTGCAAGTATTGCTTTTGTAGTTGTTTTTCTTTTTTTACCCTTTGTCTCTCAATTTTGGTATTCCCTTTCAATTTCCTAGTTCTAATTCCAGTATACATGGTTTCCAATATACTCAGATAAGATTACAGAGATAGTATAGGTACAACCACAGGAAGGTGATACAAGAACATCATCAATAATAGAAGCTACAGATACACATGGGACATTGAAAGTAGTTACAACTGTGATATAACAATCATTTCCAGAACATGGAGTTCATTTCACTTAGCATCATCTTATGTGATCATGAGGGTATAGCTATTGGGCTCTTGTGATTCTCTGCTGTGACTTGCCTAAACCTGTACTAATTATTCCCAATAAGGGAGACCATAGAGTCCATGTTTCTTTGGGTCTGGCTCACTTCACTTAGAATAATTTTTTCCAAGTCCTTCCATTTCCTTACAAATGGGGCAATGTCATTCTTTCTGATAGCGGCATAAAATTCCACTGTGTATATGGACCACATTTTCCTGATCCATTCGTCTACTGAGAGGCATCTGGGTTGGTTCCAGATTCTAGCTATGACAAATGGTGCTGCGATGAACATTGTTGTGCTGGTGGCGTTATTGTGATTTTGTTTGTGTTCTTTTGGATAGATACCCAAAAGTAGGGCTGCTGGGTCATAGGGGAGTTCTATATTTAGCCTTCTGAGGAATCTCCATACTGCTTGCCAGAGTGGCTGAACCAGTTTACATTCCTACCAACAATGAAGTAGGGTTCCCTTTTGGCCACATCCCCTCCAACAATTATTATTGTTAGTTTTCTTGATATATGACATTCTTACTGGGGTGAGATGGAATCTCAACGTTGTTTTGATTTGCATTTGTTTTATGGCCAGTGATGTAGAGCACTTTTTCATATGTCTCTTGGCCATTCTCATTTCCTCATCAGAGAAGTCTCTTTGTAAGTCTTTAGCCCACTTGATGAGGGGGCTATTGGTTCTTTGCGGTTTTGTTTTGGAAGACAGTAATTTTTTTAGTTCTGCATATATTTTAGATATGAGGCCTTTGTCTGTTGAATGGCTGGTAAAGATCTTCTCCAAGTCTGTAGTGCAATGCAGATAGTGGAGAGGGCTGTGTCCAAGTATGCTTTAGCTTTCCTTCATTCTCAGTGGCCCTAGGGGGCCCATCCTGCTGCATCCACTCTTACCTTCCCGGTTACGGCTCCCAACTCCTGGCCATGGTAATCAGGTTTCCACTCGGCAGAGATACATCTTTCTCCACTTGTTTTCTCTTCTATTCCTCCCTCTCCCTGGATTCCTGCTTGCTCATCTCCTAGCACTAGCCTTCCAGCCTAGGGACTCCCTTCAACTCATTCACCCCCTTGCACTCCTTTCTCTTTCCTCCTGCCTCTGCTTCTCAATTTCCCCTCTTCCTGTTTACCTGTAGTTCAATTCACTGTCTGAACACCTCCCCTTGCATCTACTCACCTCCTCTCTGGAATGTCACACCTCCTTTACCCTAGCCTATCCCTTCTATCTTCTACAACTCTCAATCTGATCTTGCCCTTTGCACTATTCAGCCTTTTCACTACCCTCATACTCACCGATTCACTTTAATCTAAGCTGCTCTCTGTCCTCAAGTCCTTCTGCTCCTTTTCTGCCCACAGGGCTCTGCTTTCCTCCCCTGCTGTCAGCATTGTCCTGTGGCATTAGGGCCAGTGCCTCCCTTTTCTCTCTTCTGCCTGCTTCTTCTGTTTGTGACATCCGGTCTGTCTTTCCACTGCCTTCGCTCACTTGGCAAAGGCTAGGAGAGGCCCCTTCCTCGCTGCCAGAGGACCATGGCTGCCTGCCTCTGAGGCTTGCAGAACTGTGCGTGTGCCACTTCCATGCTGCCAAGCCCCCTGGCAGTGCCCAAATGGTTCTCAGCGCAGTGATGCAGGATACATCTTGTTGACGTGTGCACAGGTAAGCCAGAGTTCCAACCGGAAGCACCTTTTCATGAAGTGGCACAACGCTGGTTAGTGGTCAGCAGTCAGTGGTGACTGGTCACTGAGGAGGCACAATATCCAATTCTGGAGTATCATGCCGGTACTGGGGCAGGCTGCGGGATTTGGGAAATACAACACTACCTCCATTCTCCATCCTCTGAAATCCTTTCTGTACCCATCCTGGAAAGAGCCCGTACTCCCTCCGCCATTCCCATTCTGGGAATGTTGGGTCCCCAATTACCACCAGTCTCTACCATGCAAGCTTCCACTTTCACCTGTCTTTTTGTCTTGCTGACAACCGAAGGTTAAGACCTAGCCAGTCAGTGAATCATGGCACAGCCACAGGGCAGTGGCGCCCATGTGTCAGTTTTTCTCTCCCCAGTTTCCTTGGCCTCTCTAGCCTAGGCCAGCCAGGCACAACACAGTCCCCACCAGGGCGTTCTTTCTGTCAAACCTCCAAGGTTAATATCTGTAACAAACACCAGCTAAAATGCTGAGCCCTTGAGATGCTGGGCACTGGTGGCTCCCACACCTGTGCTTAAGACTGAGGCAGGAGGCTCTGCTCACAGAGCCAGGGCAGATGATTTGAGACTTCTCTGACACAATAAAGCACACTAGCACTCAACTATCCTATTCATCAGCATCATTATCATTGTGATCATCATCACCACCACCAGCATCCACTTCTTGTCCTAGAGATCAAGCCCTAAAGCATTCCTTCAGCAGACATTGCTAAAGGATCAGGTCCATCCTGTGATTGGTGTTCCAGGAACTCTAGGCATGTGAAATAACATGCACACAATTTGATTGCCTGCTGTCAAACCTTATACCCAACACATGCATATAACCACACATGCACACAGAATCCCCACAGAAAAACTCTCTCTGACACAAACACACTCACTCAGAAACAGTATGTCCAGGCCCACTCAATCCACATACATATTCCCACATATAGACTTAAACTCAGAGAACTCACCCCTTTACATCTACACAAACATACACACTCACTGAAACACAATGGCTAGGATAGTGCACAGAGGTTTCTGGGGACTCAGTCCTGGTTGTTGTTGTGAAGATGGGTTGTCTTGTAGTGGAGTGAGCGTGGCTTTAGAGCCGAGCCCCTGGTATAAGCAAGCGCGTTGAGAGTTGTGATTCCATGTGGTCTCTGCTGGTCTCTTCTTTGTGCTATGCCCATTGAAGGAATTGTCTAACAATGTGCTCTTGGAGGAAAGGATTTCAGGGAAGTATGAGAAAGCAGCAGGGCATTGGAAGGAGGTCATGTTGGTGCCCATCCCCTGGCCTGGGCATTCACCACTGCACACTAGTGCACAATGCAGTAGTGCACTGAAGATAGGGAAGAGGATTGTGTCCTTCATTATGGTCCTGGGGGGCTCCATCCTGCTGTATCCCCTCTGGCCTCCATGGCCACTTCTCATGTCTTCCGGCCATAGTGATCAAGTTTCTTCCCTGTACAAATGCCACTTTCTCCACTATCTCCCTCTTGTTTTTTCTTTTATAGCACTCCCCTTCCCTGTCTTCCTGCTCGCTCATCTCCTAGCACTAGCTTTCCTGCAGAGGGCCTCCCTTCAACTCATGCATAACCCTGCATCTCTTCCACTTCCCTCCTGCCTAGGCTTCCCAATTTCCCATCCTCTTTAAGTGCAGTTCAATTCACTGTCTGCACCCTTCTCCTCCTGTCTACTCTCATCCTTTCTGGAATGTCACATCTCCCTTACCCTCCCCTATCTCTTTTATTTTCTCCAACTCTCAATGTGCTCTCTCCCTCTGCACTCTTCAGCATATTCAATACCCTCATGCACACTTTCATCTAAGTTGTCCTCTTCTTGCTTTGTCCATAAAATCTCCTACTCCTTTCCAGTCCACAGTGCTCTGCTATCATCCCCTGTGCTCAGCATTTTCCTGTCCAATTTAAGGCTAGTACCTTCCTTTCATCTCAAAAGCCTTTATCTTCTGCTTCTGACAGCCAGTCTGTCTTAACACTGCCTTTCCACACTTGGCACAGGCTAGGATAGGCCCCATCCTCGCTGTCCAAGGAGCTCGGCTAGGTGCCTCTGAGGCTTTCAGGACTGCAAATGCACCACTCCCATGCAGGGAAGAACCATGGAGGTGCCCAGAGTTTCCCAGTGAGGTGATGTGGGTCATATCTTGTTGATGGGTATACAGGTACGAGAGCATTCCAAGAGAAGTGCCCATTCCTGAAGGAGTGTGGCACCCATTAGCAGTCATCAGTCAAGGCTCAACGGTCATAGGAGACCCACATTACCTCAGGAGCAATGAATCCCATCCCGGGTCATCCTGCCAGTACTGGGTCAGGCCTCGGTCCTTGGGAAATACACGTCCACCATTCTCTGTCTTCCAATATCCTTCCTGAATCAGTCCTGGCCAGTTCCTCAACTGCCCTTGCCATTCCCAGTCCTGGAAGCATCAGGTCCCCAACTGCTACCACTCTCCACCAACCAGGCTTCCACTCTCACCATCAACGTAAGTTATCCTGATGACAGCCTGAAGGTTAGGACATAGCATGTCAGTGACTCATGGTACTTCTACCACACGGGGGCACTCACACATCTGTTCTTTTCTCCCCTATTGCCTTGGCCTCTCTGGCCAAGGTCCCTGACTAGTCCTTTTTGCTATCAATCCTCCAAGGATCACATTTGTGACAGACATGAGCTGGTAAGCTGGGTGCCAGTGGCTCGCACCCCTATGCTTAAGAATCCAGCAGGAGGCTCTGCTCAAACAACAGGGGAAGGAAGATCTGCGATTTTTGTATCTTGACTAAAGCACACTAGCACCCAGCAATCATATTCATAAGCGTCATCTTCACTGTCATGGTCATCAACAGCAGTGGCTGCTTGTTGTCCTGGCTCAAGTCCTGAGCCATTCCTGCAGCAGACAGTACCAAAGAACCACATTCACCAGGCCATGATTGGTTTTCCAGGAACTTCCACCAAGCAAGTAAACGTGCAAACCTTTTGAACCCCTTCTGTCAAACCTCATACCCTCCACAGGAATACAACTACACATCTACAGAATTCCTCACAGGTAAACCCTCTCTCTCAAACACACACTCAGAGTACACTAAGTCCATTCCCACATATATATTCACACATACACACACTCCAATTAGTAAACACACCTACCTGCACAAACACACACTTGCACACATTACAAAATGGCTTGTATGGTACATAGAGTTTTCTGGGGACTCAGTCTTGGTGGCTGAAGTCAGTTATGGTTGTCTTGGAGTGGAGTGGATGTGGCTTAGGCACGCAGCCTCAGGTACCAGCCAGCTGATTGGCAGTTGTGTCTCCCCCTGCTGTCTCCACTGGTTTCTTCTTCCCTGTTCAATGCCCACTGAGGACCTGTCTAGTAATGTGCTTCTGGAGGAAAAGAATCCAAGGACGTATAAGAACGCAGCAGGGAGAAGAAATCAGGCCATATTTGTGCCCACACCAGGAAGGGAATTCAGTACTGCTCAATAGTGCACAGTGATGTGCTACAAATAGCTGAGAGGGCTGTGTCCAAGAACCCTTTAGCTTTCCTTCATTCTGTGTGGCCCTGGCGGGGGGGCATCTTGATGCATCCAACCTGCCTTCCTGGCCACCTCTACCACCCCTGACTATGGGAATCAGGGCCCTCCCTGCTCAAATACATCTTTCTCCACTCCCTCCAAGTTTCCCTCTTCTAGCCCTCCTTTTCCCTGCCTCGCGGCTGCTTCCACTCCTAGCACTAGCTTTCCTGTCTCCGGACTCCCTTCAACTGACGCATGCCGCTGCGCCCCTGTCTCTTTGTCTCTGCCTCTGCTTCCCAATTTCCCCCTCTTCCTTTTGAGGTTCACAGTCTGCACACCTCCCCGCGCACCTCTTCACTTCCTCTGGGGAAATCCCAACTCCCTGGCCTAGCCCTTCTTTCTTCTCCAAATCTCCCTCAGCTCTCACCCTCTGCACTCGTGGGCTCTCTCAGTACCCTCGTGCACACCGATCCCCATTCATCTAAGCTGTTGTCTCCTTGCTCTGTCCCCAAGTCCCTCTGCTCCTTTCCTGCTCCTTTCCAATTCCCACAGGAGTTGGAGGGGCTGCTTTCCTCCCCTGTGGTCAGGTTACCATGTTCCTGTCACATCTGGAGCGGGTGCTTCCCTTTCCTGTCTTCTGCCTTCTTCTGCTTCTGACATACTATCGGTCTTTAAGCTGCCCTTCCTCACTTGGCAGAGCCTAGAAGAGGACCTTGCTTGCCAGCTAAGGAGCGTGGCTGAGTGCCTTTGGGGCTTGAAGCACTGCACGTGCACTAAGCGATGCTTCCAAGCCTCCTGGCAGTGCACTGATGATTCAGGACTCTGTGATGCAGGATGTGTCTTGGTGATGTGTGCAATGTGCCCCAGCATTCCAACCATTCTTACCATGAGGGGGCACCATGCTCGTTAGTGGTCAACAGTCAGCACTCACCGGCCATCAGGGCCTCACATTACCTCCGGAGTGATGAATCTTGTCCTTGGGCATCCTGCCAGTACTGAGACAGGCCTCAGGAAATACACTCCCCACCTCCAAGCTCCATCCTCCCATATCCTTGCTGAACCCATCCTGGCTGGCTCCCCCACTGCCTCTGCCATTCCCAGTCCTGGAAGCAACAGGTCCCCAACAGCCACCATTCTCAGCCAAGCCAGCTTCCACACTCATCGTCAACAAAAGCTATTCTGCTGACAGTTGAAAGTTAGGATATAGCAGGCTCCAGTATGAGTTTAATAAACAGTCCTTTGAGCTAAAGAATAAATGCTCCAAATATTGACTAGAGGGAAAGAAATCTGCTTACCTGGATAACAAAGATCTGCTGGCTTTCTACCCCATTCTTCTACTCACTGTAAGATGGCAGGTTTCCTAAGTAATGAATGATGGCATACTCTAGAAAGAACATATATTCCAGATTTCAATGGACTGTACTTCTGGAAATGTTAGAAAGAGAAAGAAGACTAACTTTCTTTACCTAAACTATTTCATGGAACTAGATCAGTGGGCCTCAACTAACTATAGTCATACAATGGCTATTTACTTTTAGATATTAAATTGTTCTACCTTAGTTTTCTTGATTACAAGTAGTAAGATGATACAGGCAATACAAATGTTCAAAGAAACATTGATAATTCTAGCTCCATAGATTTAAGCCAATTAGTAAAAATCAGTAGTATAAAGTACTGGATACTTACATCATGAAATTTTGCTTAAATTCTTTTGAAAACTCCAGTAGAATGACCCCACCTTTATGTGTAGTTATGTGAAAGTAGAAAGTAGTTAAAGTAGAAAAGTACAAACTTTATAAAGTGGGAATTTTATCAGTGAAGAAATGGTTCTACTGGTGTACCAAAGACTACATATAAGAACATCTATTAAGCCATAATGCTTGTAGTTCTCATACACAGGAGACAGAGGCAGAAAGATCAGAATTCCAGGCTAGCTTGGGGGCCACATAATGAAACTCTGTTTCAAACAAACAGAAACAAGAAAAGAACCACTATTTGTCATTAAAAAAACTAACCATGGAACAACTCCAATGTCACATCAACAGTGACCTAGATTTTTAAAAATTGTGTTTGAGTAATTATTGTATCATAGTTATCACAATAAATGGGCCTTTGCTGAATATTACAAAATAGATGAGTCATAAAAATACATAGTAGCTTTAAGAAATATTCACTCATAAGGCATGCCACTCTTTGTTTAAATAAAGTTAGAATACCATCAATCAAATAAAAAAAATAGATATAATCAAACTAAAACAAAGAACACATATAAAATAAAGAACACATATATAGAGATAATAAAACTAAAACGAAAAGCAAGAAAACAATGAATATTACCTTAGGTTTGGAAAGGGTAACATTGTTTAGAAAGATTAAATTACTATCAATGCTGCAATTTTATAGCTTGGATGGTTCCCTGGATATTTTTTAGTATGAATAATATTACAGAAGCAAAAGGCCCAGCATGTAGATGTCCAGGAAGAAGAAAGAATTAATAGTATTTCTCAGGTGGCTGAGAATCTATGTTATACAATTAGTGCTTTCTTCTATCCAGTCAGATGCTTTTCCCTACTGGGTCATGACATTTTGTATAAGACTAGCAAGAACTTGGGTTTTGGTTATGAAAATAGATATCCAGCACTACATGTTTTAATGATTTTCAGTTCCCAATAACTCTAGGTTGCTTCTGGGAGTTACATTTGCTTTGAAAAGATAAACAATGTCCTCCTAGGGAAGGCACTAAAAAAAAAGGAATGGATTGTAGGCACTGAAGGCAACTTCAAAAGAGCTGCAAATTATGTGAACAATGAAATTCTGTGCTTAGCCTTCTTTCATCTTCTGAAGCGATTATTCAGGAGGTGAAACATAGTTGGATACAGATATTGTTTTAAAACAAAGCTCATTATCTGGAATAGAAATTTGACTAAAAAAGAGCAAGAATATGGCCTTCTGTCTAGCATTTGTCTCTGTTGAATAGACATGCAATCTCTGGACTAAGGAAATTTCTTAGAATATTTGGAATACAGCGCCCCCTGGTGCATTTTATGAGTGGGGCTTTTTCCCTTGCTTGATTAGATAACATCTTCAGCTTTAGTAAAAACATCATGAAGTTCACATTACAGAGGAGTAAAAATCCTTAACTTTCCTTAGAAAACTTTCCTTCAAAAAGTGTAGTGTCAGATATTGTCAATTCAAAAGTAATTATTATTTTTAATGTCTTAAGTTAGTTGGTGTCACATTAATTTAATGGAAGAAAGCATCTGTGGCCAATTTAAGAGACCAGACCTAGCAAGGGAAGAACTGTCACATCCTTCAGAGGACATTTATCATACGCAGAAACACAAAAGCAATACATAAGCACTTAAAAATCTGCCAAATCCTGACTCATCTCTCCAGCATGAGTACAATACAAATGAGGCCACTGAGGCTCATAAGGAAGGAAAAAAATCTCTGAGAAGCCTATTTTTGTGTTTCTTCAGTATAACTTACAAAAGGATCCTTTCCTCGCTCTATTAACTTTTTTTCCAAAAAAAAAAGTACTTAGCCTTGTCCAGAATCCTCTAACAAATGTAAGCCAGCAAATGAACATGAACACATAAGCCCAAAAGACTACAAATGTTTCAAAGATTAAAGTCTGGAATACATTTGATAACAAACTCATTTACTTTAACTAGTTAGAATTCTGTAATCTTAGAAAAAGAGAGTACTTTTCATAAACTTTAAGGTACATGGAGATGCTTCAATTAGGTAAAGTATTAAAAATACTTTTTGGGTCTTTCTTTCCTTTTCTTTCTTTCCTTCTCTTTCTCTCTTTCTTTCTTGCTTTCTCTCTTTCTTTTTTGTCGGTCCGGTTATAGGGCTTGAACTCGGGGCCAGGGCACTCTCCTTAAGCTTAGCTCAAGGCCAGCACTCTACCACTTGAACCACAGCGCCACTTGAGGTTTTCTGGTGGTTAACTGGAGATAAGAGTCTCATGGATTTTACTGTCTGTGCTGGCTTTGAACCACAATCCTCAGATCTCAGCCTCCTGAGCAGCTAGGACTACAAGCATGAGCTACTCACACCAGGTTGGATTTTCTGTTTTTGTTTTTTTTCTTAAAAATTTTTTACTCTTCCTTTTATTAACTCAGTAAAAGTCAAACCAACTGGAGGAAATGGATATGAATTAATGAACTGAGATTACTCTGAGATCTTCTGCTCTAAGATTCATGACAGTGCTTAGTTCTTGAGGTTCAACATGGTCAATGAGAAGCTCTACCTAATAGCAGAACTTCTCACCCAAGGTAAGCAGGCCAGTGTGTTCCTTCTCTCTGTGCTAGCAAGCTATGGGGAATTCTTCCTCAACAGCTCTTCTCCAGTCTCTGTCCTTTGCTTTCCTAGCCTCCAGAGCAAATAGTAGAACATTCTGTCCCCTTGCCATTTAGGTACACACAGTGTTCTCCTTCTGTATGCTATGTTAAAATAACACATGGTAAGTTCAGAGGCTGATCCCTGAATGTCTCCAACATTGCTCTGACACCCAGCTCCATCTCTGCTAAATCATTTCTTTTCTTTTTTTTTTGGCCAGTCCTGGGGCTTGGACTCAGAGCCTGAGCACTGTCCCTGACTTCTTTTTGCTCAAAGCTAGCACTCTGCCACTTTAAGCCACAGCACCACTTCTGGCCGTTTTCTGTATATGTGGTGCTGGGAAATCGAACCCAGGGCCTCATGTATACGAGGCAGGCACTCTTGCCACTAGGCCATATCCCCAGCCCTGCTAAATCATTTCTTTTGTTTGTGATTCTGTTCTGTTATCCTGACTAGATTTCAATTCAAGCTTTAGGGAATTTCAAGCCTGGGGACTGTGTAATGATCTCAAAATCATTTAGGACATGATCAGGGACAAACAAGAATTTTCACATGCTTCTCATCAGCTACCCAAGGCCACCTGCCTCTGTGGATAATTTTATATGACTTATGAATCATGTTATAAATATCTGAATGGTCCTTGGCAGAAAGGCTCCTCACTACTGTTTTTTTGTTTGTTTGTTTGTTTTTGTTTTTTGCCAGTCCTGGGGCTTGGACTCAGAGCCTAAGCACTGTCCCTGGCCTCCTTTTTGCACAAGGCTAGCCCTCTACCACTTGAGCCACAGCGCCACTTCTGGCCTTTTTCTGTTTATGCGATGCCGAGGAATTGAACCCAGGGCTTCATGCATGCAAGGCAAGCATTTTACCACTAAGCCATATTCCCAGCCCCTCACTACTGCTTTCTGTGCCATCCTGCAATGAAATGTCTAACAACAGAAGTAACTCTTGGTTTCACACTGAGCACAGGTGGCTCTTGTCTGTAATACTATCTATTCAGGAGGCTAAGAGCTGAGGATCATGGTTCTAAACCAATTCAGGCAGAAAAATCTGTAACACTCTTAACTCTAACCACTAAAAAGCCAGAAGTAGAGCTCTGGCTCAAGGAGCAGAGCACTATCTTTAACCAAGAAAACCTAAGGGACAGGCCCTGAGTTCTAGTCCCAGGACCGGCAAACACACACACACACACATACACACACACACGCATGCATGCACACGCACGCGCGCACACACACATACACACAATCGGTTTTACTAGTCCACTAGTATACACTGAGCTCTCCTTATGAGGCACAATATTCAGGGGTGAAGAGTGAAAAGGTGAATGTGAGCCACTTGCCTTAACCAGCTCACAGTCAATGCACAGTGACAAAATAGTGCCAAGGTTATAAAGCTTGCTCCTTCCTAGAATCACCCACAGAGTATCTACATTTTTTCATAAATATTCAAAACTAGGAAATAATAAACATTTCCTTTACTTTTAAGAAGTTGGTCTCTAACAGTAATAGTAAGTAAAAAAAAAAACTGCAGTCATCTGGCACTGATGCAAGTTTCCAGGGAAATGGAATGAACAGGTAAAAATGAGACAAGTACTTGGCCATATGCTACAGAGAACCACAGAGTGCCATGTGCACACACAGTGAAGCTCTGGCCTGAGTGGATGGGCCAAATGTGAGGAAGGCTCCAGTGAAGAGAGATCTGGGGAAACAGAGTGCTACATGCACACACAGCAGAGATTCGGCCTGAATGGATGGGCCAGGTATGTGGAAGGCTCCAATGAACTGAAAAGATAGGAGAAGGGAGGGCAAGGAGCAGCATGGTGGCTAAGGAGGCCAATGAAGCAGGAATGAGCCAAGTATTTCATGACAGATCATTGTTCTAAAGACAGCAGGCCAGTGAAGAATTTCAATTAATTAAATCACTTATGCAAAGGGTCTGGCATCATTCCAGATCCACAGCAGTGATTTAGTGGGCCAGTAAATACTGATTTCTAGATACATCCTGCAGAACTTACTTCTGTACCTACATAGTATTATTTAATCAATTAATCTTTATAAAGTGAATCAGTATTATTTAATTTTAATCTAATGTCAATCATCTTCTAAGTTAACATAAAGTAGAATTTCAACTACATTAGAAATTAGGAGTTAACTGAATCATAGGATGATCTTGTGATTTTAAGAGTGCTAAATGTTTTCTAAGTACAATGAAGGAAGCCTCTGTATCTGTACTTTGATTTTACTCTTCAGTTTCCATACTACACACCCAAATAAACCAGATGCAACTGAAAAAATATGGAGTTGTAAAGGTATAATTTAAAGAGATACAAATATTGTACATTTTCTTAGAAGCTAAAAATGTGTCTTCAAGAAAGGCTGAAGAGTCTATTTAAAACCATCTGTAGTTTGTATCGTAACAGCTATCTAATCCATATAGTTGTCAATGCCATATATTGCCAGGGATTTCTGGCTATTTGGATTTCTTATTTTTTTCAAATGACTCTGCAGTTCATTAAAAACAGTCCATTAAAACAGTTTGCTAATACTAAAATATTTTACCTAAAATACTTCAGTAATGCATCCTTAACATTTATACTTCCATAGACAAAAAGCTGATAATGTTACTGATGAAAACAGTTTGCAATCTTGTTGTTGCTGTTTTTTTTGCCAGTCCTGGGGCTTGGACTCGGGGTCTGAACGCTATCCCTGGCTCTTTTTGCTCAAGGCTAGCACTCTACCTCCTAAGCCACAGCGACACTTCCAGCTTTTTCTGTTTATGTGGTGCTGAGGAATCAAACCCAGGGCTTCACGCATGCTAGTCAAGCACTCTTAACACTAGGCCACATTCCCAGCCCCATTTTGGAATCTTTAGTAGCCAATTATCATACAGACATCACATCAGGGGACCACACTCTTCCCAGGTATTTAGAGACTTCAGTGTGAACCTTATCTGGGCTATATTTGCCACCAGGGAACAGAACTTCCTCCATGACAGAGATCTGAGTCAGCCTTCTCCCACAGAGTCTTACAAACACAACCAACATGCACTGCAGCTAATTTCACATTCGCTGAGGCCTGATAAGTTATCGCTAAGACTGATTGATAAGTCTTTACAGTGTTCAACAATGCAAGTAAGTTGCTTATTGAGAGGCTGAAGACCATTCCCACACACCACTAACTCAGTCAGTCATGGGCAATTAAGACCTATGCAGCCCAGAATTAATTGCTTTGCTTACTGAAGGACCAAAATAAAGGTGAGCCACAGGGGTTTCTTCTTTGAAGAAGGTGTTAAATTCTTCTTCATATAAAAAGAAGTACATAGCAATATTAACTCCAGGGGAATGTTTAATAAGTGCATCCCAAATGTGTTTTTTAATAGAATAATATTCAGTATGTCCAGGATTTTCACTTACAACATTAATTCGAAGATGCTCAAGGTTAACATGGGTCTCACTGGAAAGTGCTAGCAGCAATTCATCACTAAGGATGTAGTAATTAAATGCTAGTTCTCTAAGACCTTGACAATGGTCAGCAACACACAGGATTCCTGGGGACAATTGGGGGCGAAAAAGAACAAAGGATCATACTGATGCTACTATAATGTTTTATGAGTTTAAATTTTATCTTGATTACTATCTGCTAATATCTAATGATTTTTCCTTCTTTGTTTTTAAAGCAATACTGAGGTTGAACTCAGAGCCTTTAGTACTTTGATCCTCTTATCTATGACTCCCATATACTTGGAATTATAGGCACAATCATTATTATATATTATATACTGCCACATCCAGCTATTTGTTATGATGAGGTTAACTTTTTCCCCATCAGTCTTTGAACTGTGATCTTTCCAATCTGTGCCTCCCAAATAGCTACGATTGCAGATTACACTGTACCCAATCATATTTAATAATTTCTAAGGAGATAGTTGCCAAGATATATAATTATGTGTGAGTATGTAAAATTAAGATATTCTTACTGGATGTGGTGGTTCACACTTGTAAGCCCAGCTACTCAAGAGGCTGACCTTTGAGGACTGTAGTTTGAAGCTTCCCCAGGCAAAAAAGCCTGTGTAAGATTCTAATCTCCAATAAACTACCAAAAGGCCTAAGTGGAGCTGTAGATCAAGTGTTAGAACAGTAGTTCTGAGTAGAAAAGCTCAAGAACAGTGCCCAGGCCATTAGTCCAAGCTTTAGGACGAGCATAAGAGAAGAAAGAAAGAAGGAAGGAAGGAAGGAAGGAAGGAAGGAAGGAAGGAAGGAAGGAAGGAAGGAAGGAAGGAAGGAATTCTCAGGAGAAGCAATTTAAGCTCTATCTAGATTGTAAATTAAGACTCCTTTTGAATGAAATTACTTCAAGGAATTGTTTCATATGAATATAATTTTCAACCAGTACTTCTCTTGTTACTATTACTATAATTTAAAAAATCATTCAGTCCTTAGAAGTATCACCTACCATCAGATGACACATGATGGCAGCTGCTAATTTTCAGGAGATTTAGAATGTCACTATTATTGGCCACAAGATTCTTCACGGGGGCGGGGGGGAGGGGGCTGGGGATATGGCCTAGTGGCAAGAGTGCTTGCCTCATATACATGAAGCACCCAGCACCACATATATAGAAAATGGCCAGAAGTGGTGCTGTGGCTCAAGTGGCAGAGTGCTAGCTTTGAGCAAAAAGAAGCCAGGAACAGCTCAGGCCCTGAGTCCAAGGCCCAGGACTGGAAAAAAAAAATTCTTCAGGGAAGGGTCATCCATTGGTGTGTCTTCAATTTTAATTGATGAAAATGACTTTGAGTTGAAAAACACAATGGTGAGTGCTGACACAAAATTAGTCTGGCAAGGCAACAAGAAGAAAATAAGAAAAGGTTACTTTAAAATCCCAGCTTCAATTGAATAATTAATTGATATGACTCATGTCAACAGGTGCCAGGGAAAACAACAAAAACCATCAAAATGTTGCTCTTTTCACAGTATCCTGAGCCAGAAGACATTTATTGTTTTATTACAAATGGAATGAGAAAGGAAGAAATTTCAAAACCTTCATAAAATAAGACTACCAGTTATTTTCAAACTTAAGGGATTTGATTTTTCGTATTAAAAGGACAAACAGTAAATCTCACCTTATTTGTAATTTATTACATATAATACTGAGCAAGCATGGACAAAAAGATATTTTAAAAAATCAAAAACAAAAAAATTGAAAGTCCCATGTTCTCATTACATAGCTCAGATGATCAGGGGAAAGTCTCAGGCCAGTATTATCATTGGTTTTAGTTAAAGCATTGTGTGATCAGCAATTTTCCTGTATTTAATTCTGTGAAAATATGCCTCCCCAGAAAAGCAAATGGTGCCACAAAGCAAGACAAAAGCTAATGTGGATAATTTAAGTGACGAAGTGAAAATCTGAAGTTTGTTGAAGGTAACGTGTTTAGTAAAAGTTGAGTGGTGGAATGAGAGCAACTACTGACCTCTCTTCATCCTGAGCATGTGTGGTTTTTCCTTGGTGGCTATATCCTTGAAACCATAACCCTGAGGATACCAAGGATCTATGTACACTTATTTTCTGGAAGAGTGGGTAACATATGATGGACAACCCAACAAATCCAACCCACAGTCTATCTCTGTATGCTTTATAAGCTAACCGTTTTCACAGTCACATCTTTAAAGGGCTGAAAACATACCACATGACATAACAAAACAATATTGTATGACATGAAAACTACATGGAATTGATCTCAATGTCTGATCTCAACCACAGTGTGTGTGGCACACAGCCATGTCTGTTCATCTCTGTAGTTTGTATTGGCTGTCAACTGCAGCACTGGAGCTGAGCACGTGAGGCAGAGGTGGAGGAATCTCAAAGCCCACACGCTTGCTTGTTGGAAGATTTCAACTCCTCCCCTAGAATAAATGCCACTTTTATGCATTTTATTCATTCCCAAATTTCCAGACTTAAAAGAGTAGCTGGAACTTAGTAGATGGTATTTCTTGAGAATTAGTGAGGAATACACACATGAATGAATGGCTGGATATCACATTCTTCAGTGACATCCTTTTCCTAGCAAATTTTCTAAACAACACAAATCCAACCCTTTACATGCACTGAATATTTATAAATTAAAACATATAGTTTCTCTCCAAAATGGATAAAAGTCTAAAGGCTTTCATATTCTCTATTTTTTAGACAAGATAGAAAAGGTCTGGAAACCAAATCTAGGCATAATCACTTTTTCTTTATCAAAATCAATTTGAATTCTATTAAAAGTTCTCTTGGCCTCATTAGAATTTATAACTATAATGCCATAAATGCTATGTAATTATTTAGAAAAAGAACATGTATCTACAATAATTATAAATTATGTCCGAAATATTATCATTTTTCTTTGAGAAATGGAACCCTTTAACTAGTTCTCAATTGGATATTGATCTTGATTTAATTTAAGCAATGGAATACATATTTTATTGTGGTAATGTCTTTGGTAAGCATGTCTTATGCTTAGTAAAGTGCTAAATCATTTTATCCCATTTTCCCTTAGATTACATGGGGAGGGGGGAGTCCCAGAGAGATCCTCAAAACTTTCCAGTGCCACAGAGCAAGGTCACAGCAGCCACACACTCACTCTGAATGGAAGAAGGTTGAGAGGAAGCTGGCAAGCTCTCAGTACCTTGTTTATGATTATCTTAGTGAATCTAGACCCTGGCCCCACAGGCTGGAGTGCAACAGTAGCCATAGCTGCTAGAATCTACAAAGCATTTCAGGTCACTCTTATCCCATAGTTCATAGCCAAGAATGTAACTACCAGTGTAAGTTTTCATCTGATGACTTGTATTATTATTCTAATCCCTAAATGACCCATTTTCCTTCTGTGTATCATACTCTTTAAGATAAACAGCAGACGGCTTGCTGAAGAGAATACGACTCAGTTTGTGAGAATGAAGACACTGCTGGCCCTCTGTCCTCTATGATAGAGGTTTCCATTGGCCAGTTTACTGACAACCAGTTTAGTGCTTTTTACAGATCAGATACTGTTTTTTAATTATGGGTTTACATTGGTAAACAGAAAAGACATACGTTCTTCCCTTGATGAGCCTGTTTTGGTGTGGGGAAAAGACAAGGATCATTTTAAATAAGTAAGAGACTTCAAGTACTGACAGTTTACATAGTGAATATAAAATACTGTAACACAACAGAGGGTAGGGCGCTGTTTTAACAAACGTGATTTGGGAAGGTCTCTAAGAAGATGGCACTCAGATGAGGACTGAGTAAAGGGAAGAGAGTAATTCCTGTGGCTGACTCTGCTGATTATTTCCTAACAACCAACCATCCTTCTTTGGGAATCCAGTACCAATTTTTAGCTGGGTACAATGCCACCAAGCTAAAAGATTTTCAGGTCTCCCTGAATCATCAGGCCCCAGTCCGAGATATAAATGGGAATGTCTCAAGTACTTCTGGGAAGTTTCCATGAGAAGGAGGTAGTCCCTTCCTCCCCATCCCTTCCAGCCAGCTTCCCTGGACAAGTACAAGGAGGTTCCCTCAGAAAACCAGCTGGACCCTGAAAAAGATGAAAGCACCCTGAAGAGAGGAGAGAAGCTAGAAGGAGCCTCAGTTCTGAACAACCCCAAACCAGCTACCGAACACCTTACCTGCAGATTTCTTTAATGTAAAAGAAATAAATGTCAGTCATAATTTTTAAGGCTTAACTATATAAAACCAAACGTGGTTCTAACTAGCAAAGTTTATTCAGTTAAATACTGTATTCTACCTCTAAGGGAAATGCCCTAGCATTATAGAAAAGCACCCATAATGGCCTGTATGGCTTCTATAGTCAAAGCATCTACATACACTGGCACTTGAAAATAATAAGCACAGCATCTATGTACTATATAAGTAATAGCTACTGTAAAAAGTTACCAAAATGACAATATAGCTGAAAAAAATCAGCCAGCAACAAATATGAGTCAAGAGAAGGCTGCAAGTAATCCTCTGACTATTCATGGGGTATGGGCTGTCTTTATCAAAAGAATCCTTCTTGTCTGGCTTGGCAGTATTTAGGAAATTTCATATATCCAACAAGAAAGCAAAGTATCCCTACCTTTGACATATTCATGAAGTTGGGCTTGGCTGTTAAGATGAGCCCCAAAGTCCGGGTGGAAGAATTTATCAGCTGAGAAAAGATATCACAGGCTGCTTCTGCAGACTAAGTGCTACTCTCCACCAAGGAAGATGGTTTCCAGCTGAATTTCCTGAAGGTGACTTAACAGAGTTCTTGCAAATAGAGTTACTTAATCAAGTTGTGAAATTCTATTCATCCCTTCCACCAATATAAATGAGTATATTTTCTTTACACAAAATGTCTTGAGATTCTAAAATAGACAAAATTAACTTTCCAAACACTTGACATTTCCAAATCTTTTGCAGTAACATCCAGATGAAGAAAGCTGAACTTTAAGTTTTTCAATTACAGTTTAGGCTCTCCACTTCCATGTATATGCTAACTAGGGAAACTCAGGGAAAGGGTTTGGGATAAACATGCTGCTAATTAATTGAGCACCTCAAGATACAGATATAGATCTACACAAGAGTTGTTAGCAAACTGTCAACCAGGTTTCTACTTAGTATTATTTTCCTTACCTTAAAGCTGACATATTGGAGATGTGCCGCATGCTTCTTAATGATCTGCTGGATGAGATCAGGGTGAGTGGACTTAAAATATGAAGTTGCTGACTGGTTCAGTTCAAACTCAAACTTTCGCCAAAGGTCAGGAATATGAAAGACCTCATTCCATCGCCTACACACAGAAGGTGACTGGGTTTGATCTATTAAAGGAAGATGAAAAATCTGCAGCACCACGTGGTGAGGCAACCCCCACCCCCGAGTCTACAGCAGCAGTGCACATGTGAGTCTGGCGGAGAGAGGAGCAGAGGCCACGTTTGGGCAGCTTCAGGGCATGAGAAGACTGGACGATTTAATTCACCACCGAGTGGTTATTCCTCTTCATCCTGCAAACATTGAAAAGTGTGATGTATACGACCTCCAGCCTCACAATTCCCATAAAATAGTTGTACTCTAACTATTGAGAATAACATCAGAAACTAGAAAATTGTTTAATTAATGTAATTTTATTCTCCTCCAATATTATGCCCTGATGGGTGCTGCTCCATGCTGGAGACACAGAGATAAATAAGTGTAAATCTATTCTCAAAGCTATGATCAACAGTAAAGTAGAATCACTGACATGGCAACAGATGGGTTGGGGTACAGTGAAAGGAAGAGATGTTATGTGACTAGAGTGTATATGGGGGCCGGAAGTGGGGAGACGGTGGTTTGGGAGACCTTCAGGAGGAAATGTTTCAGGTTTGTTTGTTTTCCTGGACAATGGTTATATCTCCTACCAAAAAGGAAGCATGGTACTGACATTCTGCTAAGAACAATGGGGAGCTCTGCGAGACAGTACAACCAAAGGAACATGTTTGGTATGCCTCAGCTGAGCCACTTATTGGCCCTGTGATCTGATGGTAGCAAGGCTTCCCTGTACCCATTGTGGGGTCAAGAGAAACAGCAGTACTTGTAGCTGTTGTGGGAAGTACCTGACATGCCAGTTCACAGCACATGCTCAGTTGAGTGTTGCAGTTGTGCTGCTGCTATATGTGAAATCATCCCAGTGCCTTTACTGAACTATTTTCATTGCTTCATTCAAAGTATAATTCTAACAAAAAGTCAAATGATCTGTAATAGTTTTCAGATGACAAGTGAGACATGGGGGGGCTGCTCTAGAGCAGGAGGACTCAGCAGGGACAGTCTTTGTTCAAGCAACTCACTCCTCTCCAGGCAATGACAAACAGCTTAGTAACAGGCATTCTTCCCCTTTCTCTCAAAGAAATAATGAAATCTTCAGGTATTAGCCAGCTTTGGATACCACTAAGCTACAACTAATTTGAAGGCTAGACACATCCAAATATTTATGGTCACTTTCTACCTATATTTGGTGTTGAATTCAAAGTATCTTAAGTATAGAATTGTTTAAATGGAAAAATAATAAGTGAGGTTCTAAACTTTAGGAAAATTAGTCCCGCTTTCTCCCTGAAATGTGAATAACATATATGGAAGATTAAGTGTCATAACTGAAACGTACCTTCAAATCTAATGAAGTATTTATTTAATACATCTGCCTTGTGATTCACTCTGTCTGATGGGAAACATTTCTTAACCAGAACACAGAGTTGGATCCCAGGAGCAGGAATGACCTATAAAATTACTGAACAAAATGAAAAGTCATTTTTAGGACTTCAAAAACTGAAGTGGAAAACAAAAACAACTATAAAACTGTATCTCAAGCTTCAGAGAAAGAGCTGCTACATTCACTTTAGTGTTCACAGAAACCAGTTACACACACAACTATCTACTGGGTTATCCAGCCACACAAAGTAGAAATACATAAACCTGTAATGCTAGGTCCCTAAAACATTAAGGTAATGAGTGGAAGATGGATTCGGAACTCAGAGACTGAACACCTTAATAAATATTTTCTTGTAACTGTTTCACTTAGTAATCTAAATTCCAGTCAATTTAATTTCTAAAAATATGACTCCTAAAATAATCCTTTACTAGAAAAACAGTGAATCCAAACATAAAACAAAGGCTTCACCCAAATGACAACTTAGAAAACGCCTTTGCAAATTCTTTTAAACATTGTGCTAAGTATTAAACCTCGTTGCTTATGTCACATGGACTGTTAAAATTGAGTAAAGTCATTTTGGCAATCAACTAATAGTATAATTAGCATAAATAATTGCATGGTATTATATTAATACCAACAATTCAATAAAAATAATGTTTTCACTTTTTCCTGCTATATATTAATTTTTGGAACATAAATGCCCCTACAAATAAAAAATTTCATATAAAGCAAGTTTATGGCTATGTGTACCACTAAAACATTTTAGAACATAAGCCAAATTGATTTTTTTATCCTTGAAAACTTGGATATCATAATTCTAGTCAAAATATGTGATCATTTACAACATGATTCATTTCAATTTAAAGAAATTGTTTCATAATTATGTTTTATTGTTGTTCTTTTGGTATTTTTCCCCAAGCACTTCTTACCTTAAAAAAGTCTGACATTATAAGTCACTCTGAACCAAGGAGATAAAGCAAGCTCAGCCTGGAGGTTCACCAGTTCACCAGCATCCATCTGATATCACCTCCTGTCTCAGCAAAATGCCACAGAACACACTCATTAGGGTATAGAAGTACACATCCAGTCAACTTATTCATATGCCATTGTACATACATTAAAGGATTATGCTAGGGAATTATTAATTTCAAAACTACTTTTATCCATGTAAGAAAACTAACCTGGAAATATTACAAAATTTGAGGCTCTACTATGGATGTAACAAAGCCTGAAAACTCACGTTTTAATTAACACTTAGGGAGAGATATTACCAAAATTTTAAGGTGGTTCATGCCTATATTTATTTTGTTTGTTTGGTTAGTTTTTTTGTGATATTAGGACTCGAAGTCAGGTCCTCTTGGTGTTTTACCACTTGAACCATGCTCCCAGGCCTTTTTTGCTTTGGTTATTTTTCAGATTGGCTTGCCTGCATTTTTATCTGGCCTCAGACTGCAATCTCCCTCCTACACCTACAAAGTAGCTGTGGTTACAGGTGAGAATCACTATGCTCTACCCCTACACTTATCTGTTTACAGGTTGTGTAAATCTTTCAGATCCAGTTTTTGCAACACAGAACACAATTACAGTTATAATATCCTACACTCAGTGGTAGAATATCACTCAGTACTGCAAAAACAAAAAAGTGTCCTCTTTCTACCACCTGTGATTTCTCAATATCTCTCTGAATTCCACTCATCTTTGAAGGGCAAATGAGGGAATGTATTTGGGCTTACTGCAATCTGATTTCTGATGCCATCCATAGCTCTATGTCTCCCCAAATTACTGCTTCTGGATAATGGCAAAGGTGGTTCTCCCCTCTCTACATTCTATCCACAAGAATAAGAGGTCAAGTGACTTGACCATTGCTCTGTAGTCCACCACTCTTTTTAATCTTTTAGAAAATTGTTAACATGCAACATGGGTCCCTTTGCCTGGGGTACATTTCCACACACATATAAGACAGGAACTGATCACATCAGGTGATGGACAATTCCATTTCCTTTACCTTTTCTTGTGTTTGGAGCCTTCAAGCTCATCTCTTCTGGTTCTCATCCTTGTGAACTCAGTTACCCCTCTGTTGAGGTGGAGCACTAGATCTCATTCCTCCTCACTGTGTTGCTACTCCTCATCCTGCCCTCCCCTCCAGCCTCTGGCTACCACACATAAGAGAACATGAAGAACATGCAGTGCCCATCTCTCTGTGTCTGCCTATGGGCCAGTATTTAAGGAGAGAATTCTGAAGTCATCTGGAAAGGGTACACAGATGGAGAATTGCTTCCTATTGGTGCTCAAGGACTGACCTCAGATCAGTTCTTGGAGGTCTTTGGGGCCAGATGACTTTCTTTCCTGATGGCAGAAGGGACTTGACTGCTGTCTTAGTCGCTATGTGCTATTATGAGGACTGACAGAGAACAAAACTAGACACATTATTTCGGAACCAATGTAATGAGCACTCCAAGTCCATTTAGTGGTTACTTTACCCAAATTCCTATTAGGTATACTAATTTGGTAAACAAAGATCAGGTGGGTACATAAATTTCAGGTTCTCTAAAAGTACCTAAGAAATCTCTCACAGAGATTTGAGGGCAAGATTATAGAAGACACATTAAGCATCAGACTGATCAGATATCCCAAAGCCAAAGCAGAGGTAGTGATGGGAGCAACGATCTCCCCAATCATCACTAGGTTCTTCCTAACTAGCTAAATGCATACCCAACAGCTACTTCAAAAATTTTCTTCTGAGTGTTGTAGTGCACACATGTAACCCCAGCACTTAGAAGGTAGAGGCAAAGCAAATCACAAGTTCAAGACCAGCCTGGATTACACAGTGAGGCTATGTCTCATCATATGTCAAAAAATGCAAGAACTGGGATGCAGTTAGTGGTAGACTTGGTCCTTGGTTCAATTTCCAGCACCACTGGAAGGGAAACAATTTTTTTTAAAAGAGAAAACCCTTAAATTCTCAATTGTTATACAATGTGTAAATATCAGTTCACAGGACATTCAAAATTACCTCAAAAGGATGGACAAATGAAAATGTCCAGCAAGATGGAAAGGACAGAAAAAAGTGTCTAGTGTCCTGTATTTAATTGCTTTTTAAAGTGGTATATGAAGAAATTGGATTTTTACTACATGCAGACAGCCACAGAATCCCCGTGACTAGTACACTGACAACAGAGTCATGCCAGATCACTGAAGACTTGCTCCAAAACAGTTGTCAAACACATAGCTTTCTACCCCAAAGAATCCCCTGCACTAGGGAATGGCACATCATAAACCAAAAGACAAAAATGGAATTTAAACATGTCAGAAAACTGTATTGTCTTTGTAGGCCATATGACTTCTGGTTTTAAAGATATGATTTAAAAAATACATCAAAATCAAGTGCATCAAATCAAATAGCATCCAAGCTTCAAGGAGATAAGGAGTACTGATGTCAAACTCTCCCTAATGCAGGGCTTATGTCAGGGCTTACGTGTTTCCACATTTCACCATTTATTAGCAGCTTTTTACACTGTCAAGTCTCTTGGTGGATCTTAAAAAACATTTTATTTGGGGATAGGTATGATTATTTTTTAAAATAAATCATCTGGAAACTGAAGTTTGCAAAATACATTTGGATAAAAACACCTTCTAAGGGCTGGGATGTAGCTCAGTGGCAAAGCACTTGCCTAGCAAGTGCAATGTCCTGAGTTCGATCCCCAGTACCAAAACAGAAAAGACAAAAAAAATACAGTTAAAAAAAAAACAAACACCTTCTGAGATGCAGGAGGAGAGCTACACAGAACTTAACTTGAGCTGAGTTAAAATTTCCCGGGGTGGGGGTGGGGGCGGGGAGGGAGGAGGAGATTGGTCAACTCGAGGCAGCTGTTTCCTACTCCATTCCACCTCCAAACTCGAAAAAGAGAACCTCTCCTCTCCTCTCCTTTCCTCTCCCCCTGGCAGTACCAGAGTTTGAACTCAGGGCCTCACTGCTTACTCAGCTGGTGCTCCACCTCCTGACCCACACCTCCAGTCCTACTTTTTTATTGGTTATTTTGGAGATAAGAGTCTAGCGAATTTTTCTGCCCGGGCTGGCCTCTGATGGGGATCCCCCAGTTTTCAGCCTTCTGGACACCTAGGACTACAGAAGTGAGCCACTAACAACTAGGAACACTTTTGACCTACTTTTTTTTTTTTTTTTTTTTGGCCAGTCCTGGGCCTTGGACTCAGGGCCTGAGCACTGTCCCTGGCTTCTTCCCGCTCAAGGCTAGCACTCTGCCACTTGAGCCACAGCGCCGCTTCTGGCCGTTTTCTGTATATGTGGTGCTGGGGAATCGAACCTAGGGCCTCATGTATCCAAGGCAGGCACTCTTGCCACTAGGCTATATCCCCAGCCCCTTGACCTACTTTTTAAGTATTAAAGAGATCTAGCGATTAATGCAAAGGATCCAATAAAATCTTTTTGTGTTTTCCGCAATAATTTTTGAGAGAAAATAATGAGGATTTGTTCCTGAGTTTCTCATTTTGGAAAAGGATTAGTGAGAAGCACGTCTTCCAAAGGCCTGAGCCGTCACCCCGTGAGGAGGGCATCCGTCAATCCTTCCACTCTCAGGGGCTCCACTGTCCCTGGGCAAGCTGGGCCCGGCCAGGTGGACAGACCGACGGAATGGCGCGGGCCTAACCCTAGATGAGCCAGCCCCGCCGTTCCCGTGCTTAGGCCCCGGGCTAAACCCGAAGTGAGCCATCCCCGCCGTCTCCATTTACAGTGCCTGGGCCGACCCCTAGGGGAGCCGACCCCGCTGTCCTCCTGTGGGAATCCGGCAGTCCCGCCGGAGGCTGCGGCTCGGGCCTGCTCTGGGGTCGCCCAGCCCTCCCAAGCGGAACTCCCAATGGGGACCCGGTCGCCACCCGCGCAGCCCCCGCAGAGAAATGCTACCTGTGAACACGGGGCCCAGTTCTGAGTTGCAGCTGCTGGGTCAACTCCTGGCCCGGCGGGAAGCACCGGAAGAGCTTTGGCGCCTTGGGCTCCTCAGATGCGCCCCGGACGACCTCGGACCGCCGCGGACCACCCGTGGCTGCCCCTGGCCGCGCCTAGCGCCTCACCCGATCGCCCACCACGCCCCCACCTGCGTCATGCGCCTCTCCCCGCCCCCCTCAGTGAGGCTCTCCCCCCCCTCGCCCAGCCCCTCTCCCCTTGAGACTACACCCCTCTCCTCACCCTGCCCTCTTCCCCATGGCCACCACGCCCCCTCTCCTAGACATGCCCTTCTTTCCTTGCCGCTCCTCCTCCTCGCCTCGCCTCTCTGAGAAGTGTCCGGCACTCACCTAGCATATGACCTACCTGTGCGCATGCTCACAAGACGAATTCGGCTCTCAAAGTTGAAGGCCAGCCTCTGTGACTCACCCTTGTAATTCTAGCTATTCAGGAAGTTGAGGCATTAGAATCTAAGTTAGCCTCAGAAGGAAAGTCCACCCCACTTATGACCCTCCACACCCCACCCTGTCTTTGCTTTAGTTATTTTTAGGTAGGGTCTTATATTTTTGCCCTGACCAACCCCTGATCATGGTCATCCGGTCTATGGTCTCCAGAGAAGCAGGGATTACAAGCCCTGGCCTGAGCCACTGCACCCAGTTCAACAGTATCTTTTGAAGAGCAGAAGTTTTCATTTTGATGAAGTTGACTTTATCATTATGATCTCTTAGGGATCATCTGTTTGATGTCAATTCTAAGAACTGTGTTTTTTGGTGTTTGGTTTTTTTGTTGTTGTTGTTTTTTGGCCAGTCCTGGGCCTTGGACTCAGGGCTTGGGCACTGTCCCTGGCTTCCTTTTGCTCAAGGCTAGCACTTTGCCACTTGAGCCACCGTGCCACTTCTGGCCTTTTCTACATATGTGGTGCTGAGGAATTGAACCCAGGGCTTCATGTATATGAGGCAAGCACTCCTGCCACCCAGCCCCTAAGAAATGTTTGTCTGAGCCTAGGTCAGGAATATTTGTCCTATGTTTTCTTCTATAAAGCACATTTCTTTTTGTGTGCTAGGGATCAAATGCAGAGCTTTGCACATGCCAGGCAAGCATTCTGCCACTCAGCTACACCATCAGATCTATAATTTAGATTTTACACTTGGGTCTTTTATATATTTGAGTAGATATTTATTAGTGACATGGGAGAAGGGAAGGGAAAAGTCAGTGGGAAGCATGCCCTGTCTGTATCTTAAATTTCCCACTGTATGCAAGTCTGTTTTCATGTTGCTGGCCCAAGCTATTTGAAGCGGCAACACCTGGCTTTAAGTAGAAGAGGAAGTCCAATCTAACTGCATACCAAGAATGGCGAATCTGGAATGTTTGGAAACAACTCAACTGATGGTTAGCTAGTAAAAATATGCAACCAAAAATTTTTCAAGTGTTTAAAAGAAAGATGTCTCGGTTTGAGGTGCTATAAAGTTTTTAAGTAAACAATTCCCCAAGACCACCCTCACTTCTGGGGAGGCTGTCCTCAAGACCACACTTATATTTTATGGTTCACTAGAAAACACACATGTGCCATTGAAAGCTGTTAAAGGTATGGTCATGGTTTATCAGAGTGAAAGAATAGTGATTAAAATCAGTTGAAGGAAAAGACAGGAGAAGCAGCATCCAGGAGAGAATGAATATTGAATACCAATAAGAACTCTCGTGGTGAAACCACAGCAAGTGCTGAACCTCTCCAGGCAATGATGACAATATGCGTGGGCATTGCCGAAGAAGCTTGCCTGGGTTTTGATTGTGATTTGGTCATGTAGACAGGATTCATTTGCCTGTGTAGCTGATCTTTAGTTTCCAGTCATCACCACTCCCAAGTTCAAGCTGGTACTCTTATGACCGCAAAATCTCCCTTACATGTCACTTTGTTAAGAGTGTCTGGCGTGGTCCAGGGACTAAGACATCCCCTTCCAGGAGCTGAGCACAAACACCAGACCTCTCAGTCAGTAAGGTTCATTCTTCTTCACACAGGGTTCAAAGCATACCTGATTGAACAATGGTTTCAGACATCTGCAATGAAACTGTGTATATAACTTATCGAAAAGAAAAAAAACACTTTAAATGTTTTGACATTTTCTACCTGATGAAGAATATTTTTGGCAGTATAATAGAAGAAAACCATGCAATTGCATTGGGGCTAATATATAAACCATAGAAAAGTTAATATATTAAATTACCTTTTCACTTTGCATCTTGACAAACATGTTCCCAGCCTGAAAAGATTCTTCAAGATTTCTCTTTGTAGGAAATTCTTCAAAGTTTCCCTTTATTCCATCTGCTCTGGGCATAATTATGCTTTGAGGATCTGTTGTATTTTCCCTTTAGGAATTTAGTTCTTACAATTTAAGGGAATGTAGAATCTGTTCTCTAAATAAGGATTCTTTTGCTGATCCAAATGTCTCAAAATTTTTGAGATACAGCTCTTCATTTATACTTAGTTTTTAAAGATTTATTGTATTTTATCATATATGTTTTATATTTATATTAATATAAATGCACAACAAAAGTATAAGTTAAGATAATAATTTTACATAGAATTTAATATGTATGCGGTCAAGTATGTATTATGTATATAGTCATATACATAATAAAATTGATTTTATACATGGATATATGTATTTCTAAATTTATTTACATATAAGTGGTTATTTTTCTTTTTAGAGTAGGTGTTTCTTAAGGGAAATAAGCAAAAGAGTCATTGAACTTTAAAGACTAATGTTCACTTAAAAATCACAAACCCTTGGAGCATGCCCTGTAAATACAGAACTCACTATTTCTTCTATTGTATTCAATTATGAAGCCCTTGAAAATGAGGAGTTATGAAATAAGCCGCTCTTAAGTGGGTCAGGCTTAGTCATCATTGACAACAGTGATTAACAGCTATTACTCTGCTGTGAAGAGTGAATTAAGGCAAGAGGCTTGTGTAGAGTTCACAATTTCATTAATACCAGCTTCTTCCGGTGACAGCAGCCCTGTCTTGCACAGACTCCCCTATCTGAACTTACTATATTAAAAAAAAAAAGAAAAAGACTCTTTAACCTGTTACTTTCCACCCCTGCTTTTCTGGCCAAGCTTTGAATACTAAACACTCTTTAACATGTAACATTCAGTCATCTTTTCCATCTTCGTCAATGTCTATGTTTTAGAAGCAGCATATCAAGGAATATACTCTGTAAATACAATTAGTTCCTTAAAAACAAATGGATCTATTGCCATATTGAACTAAAAGAAGTACTTTGTCAATCGAGAGACTCTTCTCTGTAGGTGCTTTATTTATGAAAGACAATACCTTGCAATATTATTTTTGTTGCTGGCGTAAATCATTGAAAAATAAGGTCACTCATTCAAAAACACTAATGTAAGTATGCGAGTTAGTAGGTCAGGTTCCATAGTTGCCTTGGTGATTGGCCCTTCAGAGGACATTTCAAAATATGATCCTTAGCAAAAGTGATAAATCTTTAGATTTTTTTTCTGGAACAAAAGGAAATTGTTAACACTGATATATTTTTCTAAGCGAATTCAGTGTTCTAAACTTTAGTTTTTCTGTTTGTGACCAGCTCTGCCTTATTAAGAAATTCCCAATATCTTTTGGATATATCTTAGCATTGGAAAACAAGTACGTAATAGGTATTTTTTGTTTGCTTAGTTTAGTTTTTGGTTGAACTAAGCTTTGAATACAAGGCAAGGAGTCTATCACTTGAACCATACCTCCTGTCCTTCCTTGCTTTAATTATTTTTCATTTAACAGTCTCACATGCTTTACCAGGGTTAGCTTCTCTCTATTTCTGCCTCCCATGCTGCTTGGATTACAGTACAGATGCCATTTACCAAGTACAATTTGTTAGTTGAAATTAGGCTGTGGGGTGAATCTCACTCACTACTTCCTTAGGCTGCCTTTGAACCACAATCCAGCTGATCTCTGTCCTGAGTAGCTGGGAAAACTTAGACAGGTATCACCATGGCTGGACATAGAAGTTTAATTTGGTTTACTGGTTTTAGAAAGAAAATGCTCCAAAGTGTTTCCTTAAAAGATGATCAGTGGGGCTTGGAATATGGCCTAGTGGCAAGCGTGTTTGCCTCATATACATGGAGCCCTTGATTTCATTCCTCAGCACCACATATATAGAATAGGCCAGAAGTGGTGCTGTGACTCAAGTGGCAAAAAGAAGCCAGGGTCAGTGCTTGGGCCCTGAGGTCAAGGCCCAGGATTGGCAAAAATAAAATTAAAAGATGATCAGTATTCATAGATTAAGAACCAACTGCATGGCCAACCAATCAACACTGGTATCATGAAGTAGAATTCAGTACCAAATATAGGAAATAGGGAAAAATGCAATAATAATGTTGAATGTGAGTGGTATTTGAAACACTATAACAAAACAAAAGTAGGTCAGCTCTTTGTATTCAACTTATTTAAGAAGAGGAGGAAGCAGATCCACTGACATCACAAGGTTTACCAACCAAAAACTATGTAAACAATGCAGGACATCCACTCATGTTAAAAGCTCTGGAGATGCTTGGAATTGAAGGAGCTTCAAAATAATAAAGGCTGGCAGACAAATGGCCAACATCATACTGATCCGTGAAAAACTAAAACCATTTCTTCTAAAATAAAAACTAAAACTCTTTCCTCTAAAATCAGGAATAAGGCAAGGATGTCCACTCTCTCTACTCTTCAAGACAGCTCTGGAATTTCTAGCCAGAGCAATAAGGCACGAAAAATACATTAAAAAAGATTCACATAGGGAAAGAAGTCAAACTATCCCTATTTGCAGATGCCATATCTTATATCTAAATGAACCAAAAGACTCTATCCCCAAGCTCAATAACTTCAGCAAAGTAGCAGAGACAAAATTAACCCACAAAACTCAGTAGCCTTTCTGTATGCCAACAAAATTCTGTGCTTAGGAAAAAAGCCTGGGGCTTGGGATATGGCCTAGTGGCAAGAGTGCTTGCCTTGTATACATGAGGCCCTGGGTTCGATTCCCCAGCACCACATATATGGAAAACGGCCAGAAGGGGCGCTGTGGCTCAGGTGGCAGAGTGCTAGCCTTGAGCAAAAAGAAGCCAGGGACAGTGCTCAGGCCCTGAGTCCAAGGCCCAGGACTGGCCAAAAAAAAGGAAAAAAGCCTTTCTCCTCTGGTGAGAGTTAAAACTGTATTTTTCCCCCACTATGCGATCGTTCTCATCACATATATTCAGTTTGGACTGAATTTGATTAAAAAGTTTTAGATGCCCAAACCCTTGTTGAATTTAAACCCTTGCTTAATTTTTAGATTGCTTTTTGGCTTCATCCCATGTAAAGATGCTTAGAATTGTAATTATTATCGTCTTTCTGAATTATGCAGAGAAAAATCTTCCAAATCACTTTGAAATCAAATACTTTGAATTGGGAACTTTAGTGTAAAGACTCTAATAAAGTAGAAAAAAATCAGGGAAGGAATAGCAGAATAGATTTCTGTGATTGAATGATATAATCGAAATTTATCTTGCTCTTGGATCCAATCAAAGACATTGTAATAAATATAGAGGAATATAAACATATTTATTTATTAATTTATCTTGCTCTTGGATCCTATCAAAGACATTGTAATAAATATAGATGAATATAAACATATAAATGAATTCTACATGATTTAATTTTTTTTTTTTTTTTTTTTTTTTTTTTGCCAGTTCTCGGCCTTGGACTCAGGGCCTGAGTTCTGTCCCTGGCTTCTTTTTGCTCAAGGCTAGCACTCTGCCACTTGAGCCACAGCGCCACTTCTGGCCATTTTCTTTCTTTCTTTCTTTCTTTCTTTCTTTCTTTTTTCTTTCTTTCTTTCTTTTTGGCCAGTCCTCGGGTGTGAATTCAGGGCCTGAGCACTGTCTCTGGCTCTGTTTTTGCTAGTACTCTGCCACTTGAGCCACAGCACCACTTCTGGCTATTTTCTATATATGCGGTACTGAGGAATCAAACCCAGGGCTTCATGTATATGAGGCAAGCACTCTTGCCACCAGGCCATATTCCCAGCCATTATTTAATTATATACTTATAAATTAATATAAATACAATTATATTATTTTATTATCTAATCTATAATCTTTTGTATTATCTAATCTATTATATAACTACATAATCTATTACTATAAAATAATCAGAGGTCATAAGCTACTTAATTTTGTTCTTTTCCATGCCAAACACTACGCACCTAAAAGCCACCATCATTTTCCCCCACCTGCTCCATCCAGTCTTCTCCTCGGCTGTTCCTCCCTACCCTCCTCAGCCTTGAGAACCTGGAGGGCTTCCACCCCAGGCACTCCTAAAGTCACCTCTCTCTGTCCTCACTCATGGCATCTGTCTCAAGGCTTTTAAGATCCTTGTGTGTGTGGCTGAGTCCCAAATCCTCACCTGGCCTTTTCCTCTTCCTTGTACTACTTGCTTCCCATTAGATTTCTAACAGTTACCTTGTACGTATAGCCACAGTCGATTCCAGGTTTTCTCCTACAAAGGTTGCTTCTCTTGCTCTCTTCATATCCAGGTAAACAGAGATTCCAGTGTTCAGCTTCTCAGGCCCAAAATTTGACATCATCTTTGCCTCTTGT
This sequence comes from Perognathus longimembris pacificus, assembly GCF_023159225.1. Taxonomy (NCBI): domain Eukaryota; kingdom Metazoa; phylum Chordata; class Mammalia; order Rodentia; family Heteromyidae; genus Perognathus; species Perognathus longimembris. Next base: position 59,352,303 of record NC_063188.1, read on the forward strand.
TTTCTTTGCTTCCTCCCTCCTTTCTTCCCTCCCCTCCACTCAAGAGATCTCTTCACTGTTCCTCAACTGCCTCCACCCCACCCCCAAGTGCATTCTGCCTCTACACTCATTTCCCGCTGATCGTAGAAGGTTCTGTCTGTAACATCTATAATGCTTGCTCCTTCTCCTCTTTCAGGGCTTGATTCATATATCATGTGCTGTATTTTCTTCTTAGCACTATCCACAATATAATATATGACATGACATGTTTTTGATTAACTGTCTCTCCCTCTAGAATGTAAGCTCCAAGCTCACAGAATTTTTATCTTTGTTCATTGCTGTGTCCTCACTCCTTGGCCAGTCCTGGGCCTTGGACTCAGGGCCTGAGCACTGTCCCTGGCTTCTTCCCGCTCAAGCCTAGCACTCTGCCACTTGAGCCACAGCGCCGCTTCTGGCCGTTTTCTGTATATGTGGTGCTGGGGAATCGAACCTAGGGCCTCGTGTATCCGAGGCAGGCACTCTTGCCACTAGGCTATATCCCCAGCCCTTAACATTTTTTTTGGTAATTTTTCTGCCGTGGCTTCCTAGAACAAATCATCATTTGGTTGTGTTCCTATAGAAATAGTCCATGACATATGAGCTTTTTTTAAAATCACAAAATAATTGTGTCAGACTTTAACTTTGGCACAAAATAAATGGTGTCCTACTGTCTTGTCATTTTTTATGAAATGCATTATCTCTTTCTCAACTTGGTGTGCATCCTACTCTCCAGCTTTCTGGATATGTCACATCGGCAGGTAATTTCTGAGCTGGGTGGCTTTTCTCTGAAGGAGCTCATTTGCATGCTTACTAGAAGTTAAAAACTCACAAGTTGTAGACTGCTTAGATAGAAATCTTCTGGTTTAATGGTGTTTTGAACTACAGAGCAACTGCTCTCTATTTTGCTCCTTTTCACCACTGAGTTGGTAGGGGAAAGGGAAAGAATAATAAAGAAACAATCGCTTACCCTGCTTCCAAGCAGGAATTCCCAGCTCATTCCGCTATTGAGAGATAGAGAGGGAGGAGACTGAAAGGTGCCTCAACCCTTCTTGGGCCCTGAATCAGAACAGGAGGCTCATGTAAGGTTGTCTGCTCATTCTGCAAAGGCTCTCCATACCTGCATTCTTCCAGTACTGTCTGCGTTTTGTTTGTTAATTATCTCCCTGGGTATCACGCATTGGTCATTTCCTAAAGAGTACACATTTGATAATGATTTACAAAATTAAATGTATGGGTCATTTATTCATTTTTTAAACCAATAGGAAGCTTTTTAAAACCATCTTTAAGAAGTTGTCCAAAAGAGTGTCCATTTAGCAGTGTGTCTTGATCAGTGATTCCTCAGCACTTGCTACCCTGGGAATAGGGGAATTAATAGGAGAGCCTGTAAGGTTGTAGACTGGTGTGGAGCTTAACTCTAGGAGAAATAGGCATCAAGGAAGGCAAATGAGCTTAGGATCTTTGTTCCTGTACTACAAATCTCTGTGCAGAAAGCCATTGAGGTTTGTTTTACCTTTTTTTTTTTTTTTTTTGCCAGTCCTGGGCCATGAACTCAGGGCCTGAGCACTGTCCCTGGCTTCTTTTTGCTCAAGGCTAGCACTCTACTACTTGAGCCACAGCGCCTCTTCTGGCCATTTTCTATATATGTGGTGCTGAGGAATCGAACCTAGGACTTCATGTATATGAGGCAAGCACGTTTGCCAGTAGGCCATATTCCCAGCCCAGCCATTGAGGTTTGGACAGAAACTGTATCAAATCTGTTCATCACTTCAGACAGTGTAGATATTTTAACAATAATTCTCCCAGTTCATGAGCATGGGAACTTCTTTCCTTTTCCTTTTGATGCATGTGCCTTCTTTAATTTCTTCCATCAATATTTTGTCATTGTAATCTAAGAGGTCATGACTGTCTGACTAGGTTATTTCTAGGCTTCTTCTTTCTTCTTTTGAGGTCAGGGTCACTATGCTGTCCAGGCTGGCTTTGAATTCCTGTGATGCTCCTTCTGACTCAGCCTACTGAGTAGGTGGGATGACAGGCGTACACTTCTATGCTCAGCTCAGCTCATTCCAAAGCATTTTATCTTATTTCTGTTGTTTTTGTGAATGGTATGGCTTTCATGATATCTTTCTCTGCAATTTCATTTGTAGTATATAAAATGCTACTGATTTCTATATATTGATTTTGTCTCCTGAAGTTTTTCTGAATTCATTTGTCAATTCTAGTCATCTTTTGGTGAAGTCATCAATAAACGAGGATAATTTTACTTTCTCCCTTCATGTTTATTGTTAGGTTCTCTCTCTGAGGGCTCCATGTAGATGCCCCCACCTCATTAAGTCTCCACCCAGTTACCTGGGTGACCTGAAGACCTGGAGGCAGTTACCTCTCCTTTCCCTGAGGTCACATCCTAATCTACCTGGCCACACCCCTTGCCCCTGCCCTAGATATAAGGCAGGGCTGGGTGGGGGTCGCTCTCTCTCTCTCTCTCTCCCTTCTCTCCGGCCATCGATCATCTCGGCCACAGGCCAGCAGTTCAGTAACAAACTTTCTCTCCTGCCTGAATACTGCGTGGCGTTCTCCTTTACTGGCTACCTACTTTAAAAACCTAACATATATGGTGCCGTGACTCAGATGGGGCTTAAGAGTCAGGACAGGTGGAATTCCCATCTATTTTTCTTCTTTTTCTGGGAGTACCCCAGTCCTGACAGCCCTTTTTCCGCGAACCGAACTTCTGCGAGTCGCCATGCGGCACTTTTCACTAATACCATTGCTGGCCTCCACATCCACCTCCACCTCCACACCACTTGTCTACCCTGGTGAGTGAAACTGCTGCTGCTCCGGTTCTCTGCCGGTCCGTCCGCCGCTTCTGCCGCTTCAGCCGCTTCTGCCCGGTAAGCTCATCCACTCACCAGGCACCTCCCTCCCGTGCTTTTTGGGTTTTGCATCACAGTCACACCCGAGCCGGGACACTGCTAGCACGCCTCTTGACAGTGCAATGAGGCCTGCTCGAAATATTCAAACAGACACAGTTTTTGCCACTGTAGTGGTAAATAGTCAGAAGTCACATATTCAGGCTCTCTTTCTCTCTTTTCCTCTTTCTCTTCTTTTTTCTCCCTCTCTCATCTGCCTGATTACTTGCTTATTTATAAAAACTCCAAGTTGTACCATCCTGATAATGTGCCTTGCTCACAAAGCTGCCTCTTTTCACAGACCTCCGATACTGAGGCTTAACCACCAATGTGCTTTGTCAGCAAAGATATCTAAAAGTTCTTTTCTCTAGCATTGACCACGTGGTGGATATTGGGTTTAACAGGCATCAGCTCAGGCGCCATTATGCCATGCCACGTGTTCTCTGTTAGTGTGTTTGTGTGCTCCTGCCACCCCCCTCAACATGGCACCCCACTGGAGTTTATCAAAATATGCTTTCTCCATTTTATAATCTGAAAATTGTTGTTTGCTAGTAAAATTGTTTTTCTAACCAACCACGTGGTTTTAAAATATTGGGCAAAAAAAAATGTCATTTACTATTGGAATTCTAAAAGAGCCTACTGCTGAAATTCATTTTTGCATGCTGTAAAAACTATGTGCACAGTGTGTATGTGTGTTCCATGCGTGTATGTATGTGTAAATGTCATTTGTTAGTATGTCCATCTAGCTATATATCTGTGCTAAAACTCATCACATCTACTGAGTTTTGTCATTGCAGAATTCTAGCAAGTATTTGGTCAGTTCTTGACAAGGTACAGGTAAGCTCTAGTCCCCTTGGTCTCCTTGTGAGGTGCCAGACTTTGAAGTCAGGCCCCACCACGTGAACCCCATTTTAGAATCGAACCCCGAGCCAATCGGATTTGTACCTGTGTTCTAATCTTGCTTGCACAGCTGATTGTTGTAACCTTGTTCTTTGCCTTTTTAAGCCCTGTGTAATCACAGCTCGGGGCTCCCTCCTATCCTCCGCTGTGTCGGTGGGTAGGACGAGGCCCGAGTTGGCAGCTCGTTAAATAAAGCCTTGCCTTGCTTTTGCATTTCGGAGTGTCTAAATCTCGGTAGTCTTCTCGGGGGTGGTCTTGCGACTTGGCACAACATTTGGGGTTTCGTCCGGGATAGCCCCAGAGACCCCGAGATCCCAGACTCCGAAGGTAAGAAAACAGCCCTGTTCATTTGTCTTGTCCTGTAATGTGCCTGTTTGTTTGTCTTGCTTTTGCTTATTTCTTGAAGGGGTTGTCGAAGCAGATGTACTTACTTGACAATCCTGGTGAGACCGGGGGATGTCCCAGACTCCTCACCCTTAAAGGGGGATCTCTGGAGCCCCGCTTTCAACTTGAATTCACTCTTTCTGCATCCTTGCAGGGGGATGTGTGGGCCAACTTGGGAAATCTCCAGTTTTTCTTGTTCTTGATCTTGCCTATGTTTTTTTCCTTCTATATTAATTGTTTTGGTTTCTTTTCTTTTGTAGCCTTTTGGACTAAACATCTGATCAGAGCTATGGGTAACGTTCTATCTTGGGGTCCTCCATCTAGCCCCCTAGATTTGACTCTAGTTCACTGGAAGGAGATCAAGGAGATAGCTCAGAACCGAGGTGTGGCCCTTAAGAAGGAAAAGTGGATTACCCTGTGCAAGTCAGAATGGCCCACCCTTGAGAGTTAATTGGCCACCTGAGGGAAGCTTTGACATCATTAAGATCAGTACCTTACAAAGCCTAATCGAAGCCCCTCGTTCAGGCTATATAGACCAGATTCCTTATATAGACACCTGGAAAGAACTAGTTGACAGGGACACTCCAGCTTGGGTTCGGCCTTTCTTACCAACTCCCTCCTCCACTCCTTCCCCTACCCCAATATTCACTCAAAAAACACGGGGTGCCAAGAGAGAACCTAAGAGGGGAGAGAAGAAATTATATCCACCTGTCCTCCAGGGAGGAAGCACAGAGGAGGAAATGCTTCCCCCTCCATACGCCCCACCCCAGTTAACTCTCCAAGAGGAGGACTCTGAGGAAGATGTTTCAGCTGTGCCCTCCGCCCCGGAGGGCCCCGCTCAATCAACTCGCCGGCGCCAAAGAATTACATCTCTTCACAAATCTACTACCCTTCCCCTATGCCCTATAAGTCCTGTGGATGCGGACGGTCGACAACAATTCCAATACTGGCCATTTGCTACTAGTGATCTTTACAATTGGCGTGCCCAAAATGCCCCCTTTTCTGAGAAACCTCGGGACTTAATTCGCTTGTTTGAAACTATACTTTTCACTCACCAGCCCACTTGGGATGATTGTAGCCAGCTTTTACAGGTACTTTTCACCAATGAGGAGAGAGGTCGTATTCAAGAAGCGGCCCGGAGACTTATCCCTGGCCCCAACGGAGCACCCATCACAGATCCTGCCTTGATTGATACCTATTTTCCCCAGACCCGACCAGTATGGGACTACAATACGGCTGAAGTTAGGGAGCGACTCCTTGTCTATCGCCAGGCTCTGCTGGCAGGTCTCAAGGCGGCAGCTCGCCGACCTACAAATATAGCCAAAGTTTATGATATCAGACAGGGAGAAAGTGAAAGTCCGGCAGCATACCTTGAGCGTCTTATGGAAGCCTTTAGTCAATACACCCCATATGATCTTGAGACCAAGGAATCTGCTCAGATGATTATGTTTGCCTACGTAAATCAAGCCACACCGGATATAAAGCGGAAATTGCAGGCTCTAGACAGGCTTGGGGAAAAATCTATTAGGGATCTAGTAGCAGTGGCGGAAAAGGTTTATAATAAGAGAGAAACAGGAGAACGAAGACAGGAAAGGAGTCTGGCTAGGATTTTGGAACAACAACAGAAGGAACTCAGGGAAATCCTGACCTCTATGCAGGCAGGAAACTTTAGACAGTCCTCCTCTCCAAGTAAGGAGCAAAAGCCCAAACCCCAACCAAGGATGGGGAAGAATCAATGTGCTTATTGCAAGAAGGAGGGGCATTGGATCAGAAACTGCCCAGAGCTAGCCCAGAAAAAGGAGGAAAAACATAAAGTAGGATCAAGAGTGTTGTCAACCTTAGAGATGGCTGAGGACAGTGACTGAGGGAGTCGGGGTTCAGATCCCCTCCCTGAGCCCAGGATAACATTAAAAGTGGAGGGGAATCCAGTCATGTTCATGGTAGATACGGGAGCAGAAAATTCAGTATTACTAGCTCCGAGAGGGCCGACGTCCACTAAAACAACATGGGTCCAAGGTGCAACGGGCACTAAACCCTATAAATGGACTACTCAAAGAACAGTGGACTTGGGAGCGGGCCAGGTAACCCACTCGTTTTTAGTCATCCCTGACTGCCCCTATCCATTGCTTGGACGTGATCTCTTAACGAAAATGAAAGCTCAGATACAGTTCACAGACAGTGGGATTTCTGTGACGAACTCAAGAGAAAAGCCTGTTAGTATACTAATAACTAGCAAGTTAGAAGAAGAGTATAGGCTGTACCAGCATCTCAAGCCCGAGTCTCCAGAAAATGAGTGGCTACGGGCGTTTCCCCAAGCATGGGCAGAAACTGGGGGAATGGGACTGGCAAAACATCGTCCTCCAATTTTTGTGGAACTTAAAGCCGGAGCTGACCCAGTAAGAGTTTGCCAGTACCCTATGTCACTAGAAGCAAAGAAAGGGATCACTCCTCACATCAGAAAATTGTTAGATTTAGGAGTTCTGAAGCCCACCCAGTCAGCCTGGAATACTCCATTGTTGCCTATAAAAAAGTCTAATTACAATGATTATAGACCAGTGCAAGACTTGAGAGAAGTTAACAAGAGAGTAATGGACATTCATCCAACAGTCCCAAACCCATATACCCTGCTGAGCTCCCTGTCACCGAGCCATGTGTGGTATACTGTGTTGGATCTAAAGGATGCTTTCTTTAGCCTGCCCTTAGCCTCACAGAGCCAAAGCTACTTTGCATTTACTTGGCACGATCCTGAAATCGGGATAAGCGGTCAATTGACCTGGACCAGGCTGCCTCAAGGATTTAAGAATTCACCTACAATCTTTGATGAGGCGTTACATGAAGACCTAAGTGAGTACCGCTCCCAAAATACTGAAATAAGTCTATTGCAATATGTAGATGATTTGTTAATAGCTGCTCCAGACAAGGATAGTTGTTTAAAGGGAACAGCTAGGCTCTTAAAGACTCTTGGCAATTTGGGCTATAGGGCCTCCACTAAAAAGGCACAAATTTGTAAACCTGAAGTCACCTATCTGGGCTTCATATTAAAAGAGGGCAAGCGTTGGCTGTCAGATGCACGTAAAGAGACTGTGCTAAAAATTCCTGTGCCTAAGTCAGCGAGACAAGTCAGAGAATTCCTGGGAACGGCGGGTTTTTGCCGGCTGTGGATACCTGGGTTCGCTGAGATGGCCAAGCCTTTATATGAAGCCACCAAAAACCTCCCAGAATTTCATTGGACTGAGCAGATGCAAAAAGCCTTTGAGGCAATCAAGAAAAGCCTTCTAGAAGCCCCAGCCTTAGGCCTACCTGATGTGAATAAACCATTCACATTGTTTGTGGCCGAAAAGAAAGGAATAGCAAAAGGGGTGCTCACCCAGCCAATTGGGCCCTGGAGACGACCGGTCGCCTATTTGTCAAAGAAATTGGATCCTGTCGCCGCTGGGTGGCCTCCGTGCTTAAGAATAATAGCTGCAGTAGCCCTCTTGGTAAAGGATGCAGATAAGTTGACTCTGGGACAGAATCTGACTGTAGCCACTCCACATGCTCTAGAGGGGGTGCTAAAACAACCACCTGACCGATGGATGAGCAATGCCCGCATGGTCCATTACCAAACGTTGTTACTTAACCCGGCACGTATCAGCTTCTGTGTACCAACAGCATTAAACCCAGCAACTCTGCTGCCGGATCCGGATCTGGAAGCGCCCCTGCATGATTGTGACCAGATCCTGGCCCAAACACATAGCCTCCGGCCAGACTTGCTGGATTTGCCGCTATCACATGCCGAGCACACCTGGTTCACCGATGGCAGCAGCTTCATTCGAGATGGAAAAAGGTATGCGGGTGCGGCGGTTACTACGGACACTGAGATATTGTGGGCAGAGGCACTCCCTCAGGGGACTTCTGCACAAAGAGCAGAACTAGTGGCACTAATAAAAGCTTTACAGATGGGAAAAGGAATGAGACTAAATATCTATACGGACAGCCGGTACGCTTTTGCCACTGTACACATCCATGGAGCCATTTACCAAGAAAGGGGGCTACTGACAGCTGAAGGAAAGGCCATTAAAAACAGACAGGAGATTTTAAGCCTCATCCGGGCCCTATGGGAACCAGCAAAGATTGCCATTATGCATTGCCCGAGTCATCAAAAGGGAGTTGATTCGGTGACTAGAGGGAATAATCTGGCTGACCAGGCAGCTAAGGAAGCAGCCCTCCATCCCAGAGCAGAAGTATTGACTCTAGTAGACCCAGGACCACGAGCTTTGCCTCCTGTACCCCAGTATTCCCAGGAAGACTTGGAGTGGATAAAAAAAATTCCCATGACCCACAAAACCCTGGACAGAGAAGGAAACGATGACTGGTGGAAAACTGGTGAAGGGAAACTTATCTTGCCACAAAGGCTAGGTAAGGGGATCCTTAAAAGAATCCACCGAGCTTCTCACATGGGAACCCGAAGAATGCAGGACTTGCTCCGACATTCCAAAGTAAAAATTAGACAAGGAGATCAACTTATTGAAGATATTGTTAAAAATTGCAAGGCCTGTCAGCTTACCAATGCCCCCAATCAACAAGTTACTAAAGGAGCTCGCCTCCGTGGGGATAGGCCAGGCGTGTATTGGGAAGTAGATTTCACAAAAATCAAACCTGGAAAATTTGGATACAAATATTTGCTAGTTTTTGTAGACACCTTTTCAGGATGGGTGGAAGCCTATCCAACAAAGCATGAAACTGCGAATATAGTGGCTAAGAAGATCCTGGAAGAAATCCTACCCAGGTATGGCTTCCCATCCACCATTGGGTCAGACAACGGACCGGCTTTCGTTTCAAAAGTAAGTCAGGGAATAGCCGCTGCACTGGGGACGGATTGGAAATTGCATTGTGCTTGTAGACCCCAGAGTTCAGGACAGGTAGAGAGAATGAATCGGACTCTAAAAGAGACCTTAACTAAATTGGCCTTAGAGACTGGCGCAGACTGGGTGTCACTCCTTCCTTTTGCTCTACTTAGGGTAAGAAATTTTCCCTATCAACTTGGCTTTACTCCTTTTGAAATAATGTACGGGTACCCTCCGCCCATTATCCCTAGCCTTCAGACTGAATTGCTCACTGATTTGGATGATATTGAATTTTTGTGTAAACTTGATTATTTGCAGCTCGTGCACAAGAAAATGTGGCCCCAACTCAAGGCATTATATGATTCTGCTTCTGTCCCTATCCCCCATTTATTCAGGCCAGGAGATTGGGTGTTCGTCCGGAGGCATAACTCCAAATCCTTAGAACCACGATGGAAGGGACCCTACGTGGTGCTACTGACTACTCCCACGGCCCTTAAGGTAGATGGCGTCACCACTTGGGTCCATTGCTCCCACGCCAGGCCAGCTGACCCCTTTGCCCTGGATGACAACTACCGTGATGGAACATGGGAGGTCTCCAAGCACCCAACTCAGAGGCTTCGCCTTCGCCTCAAGAAAAGAAAGTTAGACTGAATATTGTTATAATTTTCTTTTTGCCTTCTTTCCTTACTACCCTGGATAAGTGTTGATGTCATTTTGGCAGCTCACTCCAAAGTGAGGTGACCCCCTTATTTTAGGTAGTTTTGGGCTTGCTCAGGAGTACGGCTATAGCCACCCGACCCTTAGAGCACAGTTGAGAAGTTTATGTATTATTTTGTTGCTTACATTTGGATACTAAACACTATAGAGCTAATGGTAAGTCTGTATAGCTGAAAGTTAATTTTCAGTTTGCAGTAATCCTGCAGTCCCTTGGAAAAGTAGACTAAGGTTATAGGTTCCTGGCTAGGTAAGGTCAACGCCCCTGAGTCAGCCTGAAGAAATTACAGAAGATGGATGATCTTCACCCATCAGCCCCCCTTTAAAATCAAGGGACCAGAGTTGTTTTTGGGAAGATGAGGCAGGATAAACTAGAGACATGCAGAACAGAGGTACAGAGAATATTCTTGTAAGAAATGGTGACAGGCCCTTTGGTTACTACATTGGGTCCTACTGGCCCATGCCTTACCTCTATATCATCCCCTAGACATGCAAGCCATTGAAATGGACAGAATGGAGCCATGATTGGCTCCCAAGGTACCAAAAAGAAAAAGGGGGAAATGAGGTGCCAGACTTTGAAGTCAGGCCCCACCACGTGAACCCCATTTTAGAATCGAACCCCGAGCCAATCGGATTTGTACCTGTGTTCTAATCTTGCTTGCACAGCTGATTGTTGTAACCTTGTTCTTTGCCTTTATAAGCCCTGTGTAATCACAGCTCGGGGCTCCCTCCTATCCTCCGCTGTGTCGGTGGGTAGGACGAGGCCCGAGTTGGCAGCTCGTTAAATAAAGCCTTGCCTTGCTTTTGCATTTCGGAGTGTCTAAATCTCGGTGGTCTTCTTGGGGGTGGTCTTGCGACTTGGCACAACACTTGTTGTTTTAATTGGAAATAAAAAAGGGCTTTTGTGGCAAAGACGCTTTGGATTGCAGTTCGAAGCCAGCCCAGGCAGAAAATCTCTCAAACTCCATCTCCCAACTAACCAGCGAAGAGCCAGGCTGGAAGCATGGCTGAAGAGACTTATCTCTTACCGGACAAATGCTGGAAGTGGAGCTCGAGTGGTAGAGTACTAGCCTTGAGCAGAAGTGCTCAGGAACAGTGCCCAGGCCCTGAGTTCAAATCCTGTGAATGCCAACGGGGGCAAGCCATCCCAGCAACAAGCACCTAGACCACTGGGACTCAGCCAGTTCCAGGAACAAGTATCATGGAGTGGAGTAAGAGGAAAATGATCGCATCCAAAATGGAGTCACTTTGTCTCACCCTTTCAAAATTAATCAGAACCAGGAGATCAAGAGATAGTAGCTTGTCCATCTAATGTCCATACCTGAGTATAAGAACTAGCCAAGTCACCCAATTTCTAATTTTGTGCCCTAAGCCCTTCCTTTTGCCTTAATATTTGTTTTTGTCCAGCCCCTGCCTCATGAGACTTCTTCCAGGCTTCATTCAAGGACTGGCATCTACCACCAAGGGATCCTGCTGCTCGCCTTCTCCAGGAGGCCACATTTCTGCCTTTTACCCCTAATGCCGACGCCCCTTGCCAGCAGGAAGCAGCCAGAGAGAGTCTTTGCCCTTTTTCATAACTATTAAAAGACTGGAATGTTAGGTCCTCTCCCTGAGGGCTCCATGTAGATGCCCCCACCTCATTAAGTCTCCACCCAGTTACCTGGGTAACCTGCAGACCTGGAGGCAGTTACCTCCCCTTTCCCTGAGGTCACATCCTAATCCACCTGGCCACACCCCTTGCCCCTGCCCTAGATATAAGGCAGGGCTGGGTGGGGGTCTCTCTCTCTCTCCTTTCTCTCCGGCCATGGATCATCTCGGCCACAAGCCAGCAGTTCGGTAACAAACTTTCTCTCCTGCCTGAATACCGCGTGGCGTTCTCCTCTACCGGCTACCTACTTTAAAAACCTAACATTTATATGTTCTACCTTTCTTCCTTCTTTCCTTTCTCTTTCTCTCTCCCTTCCTTCCTTCTTTCCTTCCTTTCTGTATGCCAGTCCTGGAACTTGAACTCAGGGTCTGACCACTGCCCCTTACCTTTTTCAACCAAGGCTGGTGCTCTACCACTTGAGCACCTCTACTTCCAGCTTTATGGTATGAGATGAGAATCTCACAGACTTTCCTGTCTAGGCTGGCTGTGAACTGCAATCCTCAGATCTTATCCTTTTGAGTAGCTAGGATGACAGGTGTGAGCCACCAACGCCCAGTGCCTTTCATTTCTTTCTCTTGATATCATTTCATTCCAGTCAAAAGTGCTATGGTCAAAAAAGGGGAAAAATAACAAATGCTGGTGAGGAAGTGGAATAATGGGAACTTACACACTGCTTGTGCAAGTGGAAATCAGCACAGCCTTTGGGGAGAAGAGTTTGAAAGTTGGTCACAAAACTAAAAACAGATCTGCAAAATTAGTGTAGGGATGATCTGGCAATTTCTATTTGAGATATTATCCAAAGGACATAAAAATCAGCCTGCCAAAGACACACATTCAAGTCCACATATTGTGTGGCACTATAGACAAAAGCTAAGATACAGAATTAACTTACACATCTAACCACAGACAAGGAAAACAGTGAAATGTTACTGTCCCCCCCCTCCCAAATAAAATCCTATCATTTGTGGCAAACTGGATGAAACTAGATGTTTAAGTAAGTGAAATAAGCCAGATTCAGAAAGACAAGAACTAAATGTTCTCTCTTAAAGGTTGAAGCTAAATTATATTCGTCTCACACCAATGGCTCACACCTGTAACCTTAGCTTCTCAGGAGGCTGAGATCTGAGGGTTGCAGTTTGAAGCCAGCCTGGGAAGGAAACTCTGAAACTCTTATCTACAGTAAAACTACTCAAAAAAAAATCTGAAATTGGTGCTGTGGTTCAAGTGATAGAACATTCACCTTGAGTAAAGAAGCTCAGAGTCAGCACCCAGGCCCAGAGTTCAAGCGCGAACACCAGAAAATTGTCAGTCTCAATAAGTAGAGAGTAGAAAAGTGAATATTAGAAAGTAAAAAGAATATGGGGAGGAAGGACATATAGAGTGTGGGTAGGAAATATGAAATACACAGAAGAATAATATCTAATGTTTAATGTCTAATGTAGGAGCATTGTAGCTCATAACAACATATGATGTCTATTTTTATAGATGAATAGGAGAGAGGCAACACAGTTTAAGAGCTATACTTCTTGGGTTCTGGGCTTAAATACAGACTTTATGGCTTCTTGGTTGTGCAACTTTGGGGAAATCATTTGCTTCTCTGTTGGGAGCCAAACTTGCAGCTAAATTCTTCCTGACCTCTAGCTGTGTTTTCAAGGACATGCAAGGACATGGCTTAATGGAAAATCAGAAATGCTTTACTCTGTCTGCCATGAGTCCATTCTTGTGTTAACCAACCTCACCCTGTCTTAGCTATGTCAGGTTTTGCTAACTCCAAGCCTTTTTGTGTTCTGGAATTTTAAGCCTATGCTATTTCCTGGTTTTCAAACTGCCTATATCCCGGAAGTTAAGAATAAACCTGATGGCAGTCTTGAGTTACAATCTGAGGCTGCAGACCTCCCGTACCCCATCTTCGCCTCTTGTCTTTTTTCTCTTGTCTTGTATTTTTTCCTTTTCTTTAATTCTCGCCCCCCTCATTCAGGATTTCCTTTTGGCTGCCGGCTGGCTCCGGCACTTCTCCATGCCTCAGTTTCCCCATCTATAAAACACTGACAATAGTGACCATACATAGAGGTCCTCAATAAGACTATGTTCTGACTTATGGTAACAAACAGTCACACCAATGTGCCAAGAAGCTAAGAGATAGATTGTATTTTTTTGAGAGTTAGAAAGTGCAAGTGCCAAATGTGTACCAATTTCACTTGGTGGTGTTGCTTAGTTTATATACAATGCATAGATAAGCACCTGTGAGGCCTTCTGGCACTTGTACTCCATCGAGGTGGGGAATTTGTTCCTGGGCATGAGAGACAATTATAAAGATTTGTTCCCTAAAAGCTGAGACTGCAATCACTAAAGGAACACCCCAGGGAAAGGTGTCCTGTCTTGTCACTCCCCCTCCCTGCTGTCTTTCCCCCCTCCCCAGCCACCATGCATTACAGCACCCAGTCATGTAGAAAGGGAAAACACAAACCTGGGCTTTCATAGAAAAATGTGCTTTCACAACCAGAATTCCTGCCTTTAATTTTTAAAAAGCATGTGTTTTTTCTTCTAATCTTTAATTTTCCTTCAGCATTTCAGAACCCAACTTTGTGAAAAGCATCTTTTCTAGGGAATGCTATTTCCTGGCACAACACAGTCTTGGTTAAGTGACTCAGAATGGTGTGTGTGTGTGTGTGTGTGTGTGTGTGTGTGTGTGTGTGTGTGTGTTTTAAATTTTCAATATCAAGTGGACCCAACTTACAGAGAAAAAGTGGACCCAGGTATCAGTTTGATATTTGGGCTCCCCCCTTCTTGCAAGGAGCTTTAAATACAACAAGAGGGGAAGGAGTCTGCAGGATGGGTTCTAATTTCCTCTCAAGATGCTTCTGGCTGTGGTCCTGACCTCTACTCTCTTCTCCCTCTGCTCCACGCAGGGCCAAGCATGTTCCTCCTGGACAGGAATCTTAGATGTTAACTTCCTGCTCAAGAAACTGCAGGTAGGCCCCGGGGCTACAGGGAAATAGCTCTTGGAGGGAAAATAAAATGTGCCACTCTTGGCAGGTTTTCATCTCTCTACCTTTAGAAAAGTCCAGCATCTGGCTGCAGCTGCAGCACCAATGTGAGTGAATGTGAATGCCCTGTGGGAGACGTCCCAGAACATTTTAATGTTCACATCTGGAATGTTCACAGATTTGTCTTTTGCAGGTGACCAGTTGTTTGTGCCTGCCCATCCCTTCTGTAAGTATGTAAAATAATAACAACAACAACAATAATAATAACAAATGGCTTTATTTGGTATTTTAAATTAGAAATTGTTACTTAATTGCAATTGTTAAAGAATTCCCTTTTTAAACCAAGCTCCTGAAGTTTTATACTATATAGGCATTTCTGGGAAGCTAACATTATAGCCCTTGAGGACTTTGAACGCCTTTTAGTATCTCAAAAAAAATTGAGCATCTTTTACGTCGAATGGTCATGTACACAATTAAATCAAACTAGAACTAAAATAATAAATGTCATCTAAAGAATACTGTAAGTGATATAATATTGCTTTCTAATCCATTTGTAGAAAATATACAGGGTTATGAAGCAATATAAATAAGGTAATTTTATCTTTGATGTGGCATAAACTATGTAGGTACTGTATCTCATTTCCTTCCTTCCCTCTTTCCTTCTTTCCTTCCTTCCTTCGTACCTTCCTTCCTTTTTCCCTCCCTTCTGCGCTTATACCCCATCAGTATCCTTAAGTGATTTTTTTATGGCTACTGCCTGGTTCCACTCTGAGAGGACAGAGTGCCTGGGGTTGTGGTGGTGGGGAATGAAGGGATTCCGTGAGAGAAACTCCCCACTGTATCAGGTGCAAGAGGGGCAGGGACATTGCAATCTGATTTATAACTACTTTCAGCCAGAGCTTCACACAGCCCAGTGTAAGTCAGGTGCCATCCTACCTTCAGTTATATGAGAAGAGGTGAGGAGGGGCTCCTACATGGACAGCCTGGCTTGGCCTGGCCCCACCCCCTGTCCACTACAGCTCCACTGGAATACTTGCCACAGCCAAAGGGTGCTCCCTAGGGTCTGGGAATATGGCCTAGTGGTAGTGCTCGCCTCGTATACATGAAGCCCTGGGTTCGATTCCTCAGCACCATGTATATAGAAAAAGTCAGAAGTATTGCTGTGGCTCAAGTGGTAGAGTGCTAGCGTTGAGCAAAAAGAAGCCAGGGACAGTGCTCAGGCCCTGAGTTCAAGCCCCAGGACTGGCAAAAACAAAACAAAGCAAAGAGTGCCCCTTAGTGGGCTGGTGCCAAAAGCCTCTACTTTTCTCTGTACTTTCAAACTCACAGCTACTAGATTGGGGGTGGGGGCATCATTGGGAAAGAGTTATGCAATGCTTATTTGCGAGGGCTTTCAGGGACCATGTTACCTGGATGGGACACATTGGAAATCTCCAGAGAGGAAAAGTGACCTCACCATGAAATCCTGAAGCTCATTTCCTAGATTGGCAAAGGTCCTACCAAAAACAGTGCAAATGTGGTTCATTTGTGAACAAAGAAAAAAAATCATTCTCTCTGGTGATCCCTTCTTAAAGTTTTCCTGAGCATGTTTCCTTTTTAAATAAATCTTTATTATTTTCCACACCTGGGCTGTCCCAGATAATCAACATCACCCAGAACACAGCCAGAAAACTGGTTTTCTATCGAGTGAAAAGAGCAGTTGAAGTTTTGAAGTACAAGTGTCCAGTGAGGTTATATGTGTTTATATGTGATGATGAGGATTTGATGTGACTGCTAAACAATAGAATCAAAATAGAAATCACCAGATATGTCTGCTCACCGTAGTTAAAAAAATGCTGACCCAGATGTGGCCACATTCTTCTCTCTGCTTATTGGAGAATGAAAGAATCCACCCTGATTGTAATTAAAAGGTGTAATCAAGATTCTGGCCCACACACTACTCAATTATCCTAGAGAATTCAATTTATTAGTGAGATGGATACGCGGGCCTGTAAATTAAAGGAGAATTTCTTTTTTAGATTGGCTGGTTTTGTTTTTTTAAAGAAATGCTTGCACATCAGACTGGACATTGCCACCTGCTCCAAATGCCATGTGCTGTGGCTCTCTAGGGTGAGGGTTGGGAAGCTCCCCGAGTTCTTGTCCTCAGCATCTGTAGGAAAGCACAGAAGGCAGAAAGCACAGCACTTGGCCATTGAGATGCATGTTATCTCTACCATCAACAACATGTGGTTCTAAGTACTTCAGAGACATGGTTCCATGGCCTGTCTGCCTTAGGGGTCATGGTGATATTCATCCCCCTCACTGTGGAGAGGAGGAGGAAATGGAAGTTCAGGAAAGTCCATGAATTTACCTGATGCTATATGTGTAATAAGTGACAAAGTAGAGGTTGAACTTGGGTTTATGTGACTCCCAAGTCACCATGTTATGAATGACCTTGGAAGGACAAGTCAAAAGAATAACCATACATTTTAGCCCTCAATGATTCCTGGAAAAGGTAGACTCTAGTTGGGTACAGGGAGGGTCTTAGGGCCAGCTGGTAGGTGCCTATGTGTGTATATAGGAAATCCTATTCCAAAGTCAGCATTGTAAGACATCTAGATTCTATCGAGTGCCCATCATCCCAGGCCTCCCATTGATTTACTGCAGCCCCGAGGCTACTGGAGCCCCCAGGTTCTGGGCAGGGTGGTTTGTCCCTGGGACACCTGCTCCCATAAGGCTTTTGCCAATATCTCCCAAATTTTATCTCTACAGTCTTTTTCCTATGAACAGCCATGCAACCAAATCATGGTAGGTAACACCATGACGTTTCTGAGAACTCACCTGCAAACCCAGAAAGCAAAGAAAGGCATGAGAGGCCAAGTGTGGAGCTGAAATGCTATTTATTCTATTTATTGAATTTTAAGAGCCTTCTCTTTAAGATATAATTTAAAAACAAAACAAAACAAAGGGATGTAAGCAAGCTCTTCTCAATCAAAATCTTTTGTGGCTATTTGTTTGAAATTTTATGTCTTTACTTTGGAATAAATATATGGGTGTGTGGGGACAAACAAGAATATAAGCCAGTCCTTATTTATTCCTTGCTAAGCAGAAAAAAGGCAATTAGAAACTTTGTTAAGGGGAAAAATGGATCAAAGGCTCCATGATTTAAAATAAAAGACTCTTGCCCCCCTGAGCTAACTGGAGGCTCTTGTCTCTGGCTGGGAAGTGGGCACAGTCAGGAAGGGCTGACTTGGGCAAAGTCTGCAGCTGCCCATGAGGGAAGGCACTGGGCATTACCAAAGAGCTCCAAATCTGTGGATTTCTTGGGGAGTTCGTGGTGGACCTGAGACTGGAAAGGGCAGCTCTTTGGCAAATCCAAGAGCTCAGAGACTTTGCTGAACTGGAGAACTGGCAGTGAGCAGGCCCTTTGCATTAGAGCCCAAAGCCAAGAAATCCTGTCCAATCACCAGCCAATTCTGGGATCAACCATATCCAATGACCAGCAAACTGCGGGATCAACCCTGTCCAGTCACCAGCCAGCTCTGGCATCAACTCTGTCCAATCACCAGCAAGCTCTTAAGTGAGCTCCTATCATATGTCAGCACATGCCTGGCTGGGGAGCAGGGGAGAGAGGGACAAACCCCCAAGGGGGTCCTTGATCTACACTCTGTGGCTAGTGTCTCCACTGTGGGCCCCCATCCAGGCCTCTGTTCCACAGCACTTACTGTTTGCCCCCCATCTCTTTGTTCTCAGAGAGTAAGCTCCCAGGGCAGACACCTGTCTGGTTCAGTGATGTGTTCCAAGTGCCCACATTGACATGGCATGGAGCAGGTGCTCAGTGATCACAGACCACCTGAAAGGAGGTGATGTGATGGAGATACTAAATGAGATCTAGATACTGGTATCTACATGGGGGTCTATGTACACTTGGAAAAGAAACAGGACTCAGAGCATACAGCAGGTGCCTCTCCAACACCTCCCGGCAGGCTGGGGCCTGGATGCACAACACCTGGCCACCTGGGAGGTGGCAAGCTGCAACCTCCTCTTTGGTGTTCCCATCCCTGTGATGGACAGATGGAGGCAGGGTCAAGACAGAATGGCCCTCACCTCACCATCTGTGGCTTAGAGGCATTAGAAGAACTTCAGAGGCCTTGTTTGTTTCTATTATTTACTTTGTTTATTTTTGCAGAGCTGGGGATGGAATCCAGGGCCTTGTACATACTAGACAAGTGTTCTACCAGCGAGCTCCATCCCCAGCCCCAGAAATGAGAAGCTTTTAAAGGATAACATCTTTTGTGGTGAAACTTGCTTTGGAGATGCTAAGATGAGAATTGCTTCCCCTCCCTGTTAGTCTAGCCCATCCCTTGCTAGACTTAGAAAACTCAGAGTCATCAGAGACAGAGACCCTCAAGGGACTTCATCTGTCATTTGTATTCACCACTGTTCCGATGTGGCCAGTCCTGCAGTCCTCGGCCAAAGACGAGGTTTGTGGATCATCGAAGTGGTCCAATGGATGAAGTTGTGCAGCCCTTTCAGTAATGAGATGGGCAGAGGTCTGCCCTTTCCTTGTGGCCACACCCATGCTGCACAGGGGTGACAGAGAAGGAGTTTTAGCCAAGGGGGTCCAGGGGACTAAGTCAGAGAATTGTCTTATTATCTGGGTACAGAAATTAGGAGACCATAGTGATACAATTCTAAAGGGATATTTTGGGGGGTAGTATTGGAGTTTGAATTCCATGACTAAAGCTTGTTAGGAACACACGCTACTACTGAGTCATGCCACAAGCCCCTTTTTAGTGCTGATTGTTATTGAGATTGGGTTTCCCTTCCCATTTGGGTGCTCGCCCTGGACCATGTTGTGGCTATTTTAGGCTTCCTGTAGCTGGGATAAAGTGCTTCTTTCAAAATCTCTAGTTTGGATGGAAAGAGATATGTTTTCAGTTAGTTCTGGGGACATCGATGGAAGAGAAACACATTGGTGTTCCCAATGAAGGGCATTCAGAAGGAGCCCTCTGGTGTCACACTTTGTGTGAAGGCCACCAAACTTTTTTTTCTTTTGAAGGGAGGCAGGGATTCAAAACCAACAGTACTCCTACTTATGGACCCCTCTGCTTCCTCATTCGTGGTAGCTGTGGAGGGCTGGGGTAGGCCCAGGCCCTCCCATCCCCACAGGAAAAAGGATTCACATTCCCACTCTCACAAGCAGATTCTAGAATCTCCTGTTGTTTTTGTTCCTGGGGACTTAACGTTCTGAGCACACAGGGTCATTAGGGCTCTCTTTTCCCTCTTCATGCTGGAGACCTGGGAGGCTGGAGGCCTTGCCTCGGTGGCACTGAACACTGAAGACAAGGCTCCCCCACCCTGACCCCCCCATTGTGTGACACACAGCTCATTTTGTGAACAAACTCTAGCAAATGAAACTATTATTCACCAGCATTAAGCACTTAATGCTTTAAGCACTGACTGTATATATTAAACAGGCATTCCTTCATTTAATGCCCAAGGAATGATAGGGAATGGATTTTTATTATGTTGGCCTTATGGGTATGCTAACCAATGCTTCCTAGGCTAGGTGACTTCCCCAAGATCCCTCCACTGGTAAAGAATTAAAACAAAAGGTCACCTCCAGTCTGACTCTGCTTCCAGACCTTTCCTTTCTTCCATTCTGTTCTATTCTGTTGATAGCAAATTTGTAGGTTGCTTCTTTTAACCATAGCCTGAGGGTAAAGCGGGTTCACAACCACACCAACTACTCAGGACCTTGGCCAGAAACCAGGGGCCAGATAGGGTTCAGGATTCAAAGCATTTTAACCATTTGTAAATGAAAACGAAACTCGTGCACCACGTATTACATAACATCCACAGCAAGATAATAATTCTGTGTTCTGCAGAAATGTGTTTTCTTTTTTTAAAAAATTTTATAGTCAAACTGATGTACAGAGAGGTTACAGTTTCATACGTTAGACATTGGATACATTTCTTGTACTGTTTGTTATCTCCTCCCTCATTCCCCGCTCCCCCTCACCCTTTCCCTTTCCTCTCATGAGTTGTTCAGTTGATTACACCAAACAGTTTTGCAAGTATTGCTTTTGGAGTCGTTTTTCTTTTTACCCTGTGTCTCTCAATTTTGGTATTCCCTTTCAGTTTCCTAGTTCTAATACCAGTATAAACGGTTTACAATGTACTCAGATAAGATACAGAGATAGTACAGGTACAACCACAGGAAGGGCATACAAGAGGATCATCAATAATAGAAGCTATGGTTTCACATCGCGTATTGAAAGTAATTACAACAGTGATATAACAGTCATTTCCATAACATGGAGTTCATTTCACTTAGCATCATCTTATGTGTTCATAAGGGTATAGCTATTGGGCTCTTGTGATCCTCTGCTGTGACTAGACTAAACCTGTGCTAATTATTCCCTATGAGGGAGACCATAGAGTCCATGTTTCTTTGGGTCTGGCTTAATTCACTTAGTATAATTTTTTCTAAGTCCTTCCATTTCCTTACAAATGGGGCAATGTCATTCTTTCTGATAGAGGCATAAAATTCCAATGTGCATATGTACCACATTTTCCTGATCCATTCGTCTACTGAGGGGCATCTGGGTTGGTTCCATATTCTAGCTAAGACAAATTGTGCTGCGATGAACATTGTTGTACTGATGGCTTTAGTGTGTTCTTGTTTGTAGTCTTTTGGGTACATGCCCAAAAGTGGGGCTGCTGGGTCATAGGAGAGCTCTATGTTTAGCCTTCCGCTTTCCAGAGTGGCTGAACCAGTTTATATTCCCACCAACAATGAAGTAGTGTTCCATTTTGGCCACATCCCCTCCAAAATTTGTTATTGTTAGTTTTCTTGATATAGGACATTCTTACTGGGGTGAGATGGAATCTCAATGTTGTTTTGATTTGCATTTCTTTTATGGCCAGTGATGTAGATCACTTTTTCATATGTCTCTTGGCCATTCTCATTTCCTCATCAGAGAAGTCTCTTTGTAAGTCTTTAGCCCACTTAATGAGGGGGCTATTGGTTCTTTGCGGTTTTGTTTTGTAGGAATGTAATTTTTTTAGTTCTGCATATATTTTAGATATGAGGCCTTTGTCCATTGTATGGCCGGTAAAGATCTTTTCCCAATCTGTGGGCTTTCTGTTTGTCTTGCGAACTATGTCCTTTGCCCTGCAGAAGCTCTGCAGTTTGATGCAGTCCCATTTGTCCATCTTTTCTTTGATTTGTAGCCTTTCTGGGTCTTTGTTAAGGAAGTTCCGTCCTGTACCAAGGAGCCCAAGTGTTTCTCCTACTCCTTCCTTTAGTGTTTTCAGGGTATCTGTTTTAATTTCGAGGTCTTTGATCCATTTGGAATTGATTTTGGTGCAGGGTGATATATAAGGATCTAGTTTTAGTTTGTTGCATGTGTTGAACCAGTTTTGCCAGCACCATTTGTTAAAGAGTCTATCTTTCTTCCAGACTATTTTTTTAGCTCCTTTATCAAAGATTAAGTAGGCATAGTTCTGTGGGTTCATTTCTGGGTCTTCAATTCTGTTCCATTGGTCTTCAGGCCTGTTCTGGTGCCAATACCAAGCTGTTTTTATTACTATAGCTTTATAATACAGCTTGAAGTTTGGTATTATAATCAGAAATGTGTTTGAGAGACAGTCAAGTTTGAAGTCAAACGAGTCAAAGCATCCTCAAGGTGTCTGAGCTGTTTGGGTTTCAGAATGGTGATAAGGGATTGGATTATCACATTTTAAAAATCACTTTTTTTCCCAGTTATTTATCTAGGGCTTGGGTAATTTCCTGGAAGGATGGAGGCTGCTGGCCGGCAGAAGAGGACTGGGGAGGAATGGGGTGCTTCCTTTTCATCCAGTATTCTGAGTGACAATCCCAGGGCTGGCTGCATCATGCTATCCAAGGCAGTTTGAAGCCTGCAGTTTTAGGAAGGCCCTCCTCCACGATGATGAGGTCCTCAGGATCATAACAGGGCAGACACAGGTGGTTGGCGGTGTCACCAGAGGAGATGAGCTAGAGAGCAGTGGTAGGCAGCAATCCATTGCCACAGATTAACTACCAGCAAACTTGGTGTTTACCCTTAGGTCTTCTGAAAAACAAACAAAAAATAGAGTACTGTCACAGGAGTCATGTATGCTTGCGATAAGCATGGCCTGCAATCGTGACTCCCCATCCCCACCCCCTGCATGCCAGAGGGCTGAGATTTATCAATAAGCCATCCCAGAGAAAGGAGAGAAAATAGCTAGATTTCTGAAGTGTTTCCTGAATACCTGGCACCATTAATCATGCTTCATAGACTCTCACAACAACCTGATGAGCTATTTATTAATTATTATAGATAATGATCCCATTGCACAAGAGACATGAAGCTCCAAATGCATAGTTTGCAGGCAGTTATTCCCAGGAGCCTGCAGGCCAGGTGACCCCTGCTGCTAGCCCATTGGTCATCCCTTTATCTGTTCCTTCCTCAACCGTGACACAGAAAGACACTGAAGTTTCCTCTCCTTACTCCATCACATTTCATGGCCCTGCTCCCTTCACTCACTCTATACCAATGCCTGTAAAACAGCCTCAGCAGAACCACAAAAAGAATCTCAAAGGGTTCTTTTAAAAACTACTCAATTGTGTCATTGAGACACATTTTTTAGGATTTTCTACCTCCAAGATCATATCATCTGCAAGTAAAAGATGTTTGCTCTCCTTTTTCCAGTTGGGGTGCCATTTACTTCATTTTCTTGCTTGATTGCTTTGGTCAAACCCTCCAGTACCCGGCTGAACAGAAGTAAAGGCAGAGGCCTGTGGGACTCCTCTCTTAGGCAGAAACAACAGTCTCTCCCTATTAAGTATGATGTGGACTGTGCATTCTGTGAATGTCTTCTCTGCTGGTTTGGGGAAGCTGGTCTCAGTTTGCTGAGAATTATTGTCACAAACTAGTACTGGCTTCTGTCCAGTTCTTCCACTGCATCTACTGATGGTGATACCTTACTAATATTAATCCTTGGCATTTGAACCTCCAAAGATAAAGCTCTAGTCTCAGTCATGGGGCTATGAAAGAGAAGTTAAGAGAGGAGAAGGAAAGACAGCCCATGTTGGAGGCTCTATAGAGCCCATGGGTGGTAAGTGGCTAAACTCCCAGGGAGGGATGAGAAACGAAGAATGGAGCACATCTTTACCACATATTCTAAGATGCCTTCAAAGGTGACAGTCTGAAGAGAGAATGCCTCTGGTTACCTAGCCCCAGGTATGGGGTAGGGAGACACACACCCCCATACAGCCCCTAGGGTAGGGTCTGACCCAGCCCCTTGGGAGTCCCAGAGAAGACCAGATTTATCTATGGGGCAACAAGGCCTCAGATCGACCAAGACTAGACCAGGGGGCCAGGGGTCAGATGGGAATGGAGCCGCCCTCACTGGAGCCAACATGGAGGGAAGCTGTGTCCCAGGGATGGCTGGGAAGAGCAGCAGGATAGGATGGAACATCTCCCCAGGTCCAGTTGTCTCCTCACATCCACTTTCCAGAATCTAAAGTCATGTTGAGAGGAAGGAGAAGAAGATCTTGCACTGAACACTTGTCTTGCAATGTCTAAACTTTACCCTGAAATGGCAAAATAGAAATAAAAATCCCATTTTCTGCCAACTAGTAGAAAGGAGGCTTGGAAACAAAACCTCTAAATTTAGGTAGAAAAAAGTAAAACTAAAGCTTCTTTTATTTTCTGCACACATTCGAAGCTACCTGAGCAGATGGTTTTAGCCACTGTATCACTAATACACACTCAGCGAGTGCCAGGAGCTCAGGGTTCAGTGAGTAATGTGGTTGAACTTGAACTTGTGGCTGGAGTATTGAGCCAAGTAGGCCCCTCTCCATGCTCACTCAGAGATGGGACCCATCATTTCTGTGGGTGGGTTTCAGGCTTTCTGGTGCCCACAGTCCAGACTTCTCTTCAGGAAACCTCTGACTCTAGCTTGGCAGAGCAGACTCTGGGGCTCAATATTCTGAAGTGCTTTAATCAACAATTCATCAAAGGATCAGAGGCTCAAAGCCCTAGGAGCCAAGTATTTGTATTTTACATTCAGAGTCCAGACCCAGAAAACAGAATAGCACCACCTGATAAAAAGATAATTATAACCCAGGCTCACAGAAAGGAAGGCAGGTGAAAACAAAAACCAGAAGGTTGGGCTGGGACTATGGCCTAGTGGCAGAGTAATTGCCTTGCATACATGAAGCCCTGGGTTTGATTCCCCAGTACCACATATACAGAAAATAGCCAGAGGTGGCGCTGTGGCTCAAGTGGCCGAGTGCTAGCCTTGAGCAAAAAGAAGCCAGGGACAGTGCTCAGGCCCTGAGTCCAAGCCCCAGGACTGGCCACACACACAAAAAAAAAAAAACAGAAGGTTCAACTCCCATGTTTTGTACATTATAGTTTGCAAAACCAGTTTTGCACTTGATTCTTATTAAAGCTGTGGATGGCAGGCAGGGAAGCTGGTGTGGCCATTTTACCAATGAGGAAATGGGGACCCTGAAATCCTACAGGCAACCCATGACCAATGTGGGATGAGGCTCCAAGGTGAAGGTATCCCTAGCCTGAGCTTCTATCCCCCACAGAGAAGCAAAATGATACCCCCAAGAGAAAAGAGGACCTGGGAAATAGGGAGAGAGGTGCCAAGAGCCTGGCTGCCTCATCTAGGCCAAGGTCGAAATCTACCAGGCAGAAATTTGCCTGGATTTGGTTGATATATTCTGCCACCAAGTGGTCATTCTTCAGCATAATGGCTTAGGAAGTTTTCCCCACACAGTTTGGATGACTGGCTTTGTAGGGTGGTGATTGATTCTTTTGTTGCTGTTGTTGTCAGTCTTGAGGCTTGAACTCAGGGTCTGGGAGTGGTCCCTGAGCCTCTCTGTGCTCAAGGTTAGAGCTCTACCACTTGAGCCACAGCACCACTTCCAATTTTTGAGTGATTAATTGGAGATAAGAGTCTCA
The DNA here is from genome assembly GCF_023159225.1 of Perognathus longimembris pacificus. Classification (NCBI taxonomy): domain Eukaryota; kingdom Metazoa; phylum Chordata; class Mammalia; order Rodentia; family Heteromyidae; genus Perognathus; species Perognathus longimembris. The sequence goes on from NC_063188.1 coordinate 59,377,650, forward strand.
CAGTGATTTTTTTGCCCATGCTGTCCTTGAACTGTGATCCTCAGATCTCAGCCTCCAGGGTAGCTAAGATTATAGGCAAGTGATACGGCACCTGGTTGGTGGGTTCTTAACGACCCTCAAGATCAGAACTGTATTCTTAAAACCTTAGATACCACCTGCTGTTTTGACCCTCATTTGCTCAAGGCAACGCCATCATAAACTAAGAACAGAGGACATAGGGGATTCATTTGCTTTTTCCAAAACCAGCACCCAACAAACAGGGAAACAAAGCCAGAGAACAAGGCCAACTGCTCATGATTTGGGGCTTGGAAGGAATACTTCCATAAACTATGTTATACATGTTGACATGCCATGACTGTTATTTACTTTGAACAGATTTTTAAATTCTCAATTTCTGATAAGTATGGAAGATAAGAAAATGTTCTTTGGGGTCCTTTATACCTTCTGGGCAAGGAAGGGCCCACTTTTGACCAAGTGTGGAAGGGACATGGCTGTCATGTTTCCCAGGAAAACACATGGCCAAGTCAAGCTCCAGCTCCAGGATACAGATGCCAAAGTTGATGCGTTGTTCAATGACTGGCACTCTATCGCTTGAACCACACCTCCCATACCAACTTTTTGAGGGCTAATTGGAAATAAGAGTCTCACAAACTTTTCTGTCTGGGCTGGCCTTGAACTAAGTGTATTCAAATCTCAGCCTCCTGAGTAGCTAGGAATATAGGTATGAGCCACTGGCACCAGCTCAACACACATTTTTATGGCTGAGTGAAAGGCCAGGATGTGTTGATTGAGAAATGGAGTTCATGGCCCGCTATGAGGCACCAGAGCACCTTCTCTAGGGAAATCAGCAACTCCTTACATAAGTGTCTTCTCTGTTGCCACTATGAATGGCCTTGACCACTGTGGCTAGTGACGTTTCCTGGGCTGCTAAGCTGGAGCAGTGCCAATGAACCCTGATTCTCCTGGATTAACAGGAAGGGCTGAAAACCCAAGTCCTCACCAGGGGCACAGATACACCAGAGCCTCAGTTCCTTCAAACTGGGTCAACAGTGCCCTCTCCTGTCCTCTCCTTCTAATGTCAAGGGGCATCAAGAGGATCCAAAGAAATGAGAAAGGGCCTAGGCACATAAATAAGGTCTGTGCTTCTCATCCTCACTGAGCATACAGAAGACCCCAGCAATGTCACTTCCAATCAAACTGGGCAGTGGGGACCAGCACATGGCTGGACATGGCAAGACCTAAGACACATGTTTCAGAATATACTAAAGCAGTGATTTGGAGTCATTTGTGTATGAACTAGATACCAGGGGCCCCTCCACCTCAGTATCCACAGTGCCTGCCAGGGCCCACTCTAGGGGGCACAGGGTCCATCTCTCCTGTCAATCCAGGCATTCTAGCACACCAGCAATGAATAAGTATTGAGTCCCCTAATGCTGGCACGTATACATAGCAGGTGCTCTCCACAGGAGCAATGAATGACTGGGCAATGGAATGCAGAGTGCCTCAGATGCCCAGGGGGCCCTGCTGAATTTGAGGCTGTCCAGGAGAGGGATAGAGCGAGATATCTAGGGTTTACTCTAAAGGGGATATCCCTTGATTTACACTATATTGGTTTACATTGCTTTGCATAGAGCTTCAGCAACGTGGCCCAAACTCAGGGGCAGGTGGTAGCACAGTGGAGAAACCAAGGCACCTTCTTCTGGCACCTTCTTCATTTTGTTTTGTTTTTAAGGGAATTTCCCAATGGATTTAGAGCAGGGGGTGGCATGCTGGTTCTGACTGCACAGTGGGGGCTTCCCCATGCGCCATGTTGAGGATTCACAAGCCAGACTCATCACACATAGGTGGTGGAATGTGTGGGCTGATGCAGGCATGGAATTCGAAGACTCATCATGAACAGAGTCCCAGAATAGCTGGGAAGCCAGAACCTCTCAGGTGCTTCCAATAGGAAACAAGATCCAGAACCCTCACACCACTCCAGAAAACCAGCATGTGGAAAAGGCATTATGCGTTATTTTCGGGATCAGAGAAGTCCCACTCCCTCCAAGTTCAGTCACCAACTCTGAAGCATTTAATTGCCATGAGCCACTGCTCAGGCTCAGGACAGCATCTTCAGGGTTTTCTCTTTCCAGCCACAGCATCTCCCCTGCCAACTTCAGCAACTAGGAGAAAGGGGGTGAGGCCCCTACCTTCACTTCTCTGACTTACCTGGGTAGAGCAGGGTTCTCTCCAGGCCAGCATAACATCTGCAGGGCTCTCAACAGAGACTGGAATGAGGATGGCCAGGGTCTCACAGTAACCAGGAAGAAGCATCGGACTCAGAAGCAACCTGAAGATGTTTTTAATGCTTTTATTTGGAAATATAAGAGCCAATTTCAGCTCCTCTGTGAATTCTAAGTGAGATGACAATAGGGATGGGTACAGGGTTTATTTGGCTCAGATTTTCCAGGCGCTGCTCTAGAACTGAAAAGGTGACCTCTCAACCACCAGTCTGTTGATTCCTTCCGAGACACCTCAGAAGCTCGGAGCAAAGAATAGAGAGGCTGCACATGTGAGGAAGGTTCTCCAAGGCCCGCATGTGGGCCAGCACCCACCGTGTGCAGAGCCCTGTGGGGGGCTTCTGGGGCCCTTCCTTCCCTCTGGGAGATTCATGATGGCTTGGTTTCACACTGTCAGCATTGTCCTGTAATGGAATAAGGTTCTCAGGTTCTGATCGGGTGTACCACTTTGGGGAAAAGGAGGAGATGCAAGAATCATTTTTCCTGGTTATCACCAGCAGAACCTAGGGGTCAACAATCCACCAGACACTGTTCTAGTAAAGCAGCCATGTGCAAAGGATCACATGTGTGCTCAAGGCCCCAGGGGTGCAGTGTGGGTTATTTAGGAACAAAGCAGGAGAAGATTATGTCTCCTTTCCTCAAAGGAAATTTCCTAAAACCTGGAAGTAAGAATCCAAACCAAATCTAAACTGAAGATTTGGAGTGCATGTGTCAGGACATAGAGTGGAGCAGTACTGTAGCAGGAAAGTTCTGGAGCCTTGGTCCTGGCAGTGGGCAGGGATAGCATAATTAGACAAGCAATGGTCATGACTACCCCCATTTCTACCACCAAAGGCCATCTTCCTCGAACTGTTTGATACTCAGTCCTTTGTGTGAACTGATAAGATGAATCAAATCACAAACCAAGCCCTGGCACATGGTTTAATGGGCTTCCCCTGGTCCTGGCCACTAATGTGGAGTGCCTGGGTGGCAATCAATACAGAGGATCAATGAGAAGGACTTCAGGGTGCAGGGTCTCCTATCCCTCCCCAAAGGCACTTGGAGACAGTTCTCCTGTCATTCCTGACCCCTGCATGTAGGGACCCGTCCGACAGTCACCCCCCACCACTCCTTAGGCAGTGCAGGGGTCCTCAGGCCTCTAATGCTTGCCATAGCGCTCAGTCCGTGGGCTAGATGACGAGGGAGGCTTATTTTCCACACCCTCAAAGAAGACGTCTTACTACTTCCTGGAACTGGACTTGGTTGGCATTCTTGGTTGTTGGTGAGAGCAAGAATGAGTGCTCAACTGAGCACCGGGTTCGAGGCTTGGTCCACTCCAGACCAGTTGAGGGGAATGTCCAAATCCCCTTGCAGGGGGAGCCCATCCATCTCTTTAATCTTAGCATTCGTCTTTCTTAGGGAGACAGGCATCCAGCCTCTTGCAAGGAAAAGTGCTTTCAGAAACAAACTCTTTATATTGGATTGGTTACTCCTTTGAAAGGCCAAATTCAGGACAGTCTTCCTTCCAGGCACTTGTGAAGTAGCTGGTCCCCCAGGTGGCTGCAGAGGCCTGGCATGACAGCCTAGGCAGGCACAGAGCCATGCGGAGGTCTTGTTGCTAGACACCTATCTCAGTTGAAGATTTAACAACACGGAAATTTGGCCCTCAGCTAAAAGATGGGATGAGTACCTATGTGAAATGTCTTACTACCCTCTTCCTTCTACAAAGAGAGGGCAATGGGGCCAGGTCCAGAGAAGCTGGGACTATGGGCGCCTAAGAGAGGAGGGGAGGGGGAGACGATGAATGCATTTCATGTAAAGCCAGTTTCAAGACAGGTCTTGGGGGCTGGGAATATGGCCTAGTGGCAAGAGTGCTCACCTCGCATACATGAAGCCCTGGGTTCGATTCCTCAGCACCACATATATAGAAAAAGCTGGAAGTGGTGCTGTAGCTAAAGTGGTAGAGTGCTAGCCTTGAGCAAAAAGGAGCCAGGGACAATGCTTAGGCCCTGAGTCCAAGGCCCAGGACTGGCAAAAAAAAAAAAAAGATGGGTCTTGGGTCGCTGGCAGCATCCTCCTCTGGCTGCTAGGAGGTGGTGCCAGCCAAGCTCCCCAGAAGACCCCTTGGCCTCCCTGGAGGAGGTAGCAGGGAGGCTCTCCAGTCTTCTTTGGTGATAACCCCCCTTATTGGAGGGATGTGTAATCATCAAGGCTTCTTGATTAACTAGAAAATTCTGTGACTTACAGCTTTTTATATCTTGGACTTGGCAGATGACCCATTTGTGGTCAGAGAAAGAAAACAAGGGAGAAGAAGCCACAGGGTGTGGGAGGAAGAGGAAGAGGGGACCCTGCAGCCATTCTCCAGCCAGTGCCATCACCGATGGGGCTGAGCATGGGTTCGCTCTGTGCAGGCCATCCATAGTGCCCTGTGGTCCAGCTGAGCCATTCACCTGGTGGGAGTGAGGGGGTGGGGGTGGGGCACACCTTACCCCAGCTGAGAAAGTTATCTGGTGTGCTGGAAGGAGAGACTTACATCAAGGACTGGAACACAAAAAATTTGAAGCTAAGACAAGGGGCAAGGAGGAGTGGGAAGAGGTGGGCAGAGGGCACAGCCTGAGCTCAGACCCAGGAGTAAGAGAGAGTAGGAAATGCAAGATGGTGTTGTAGGAGAGGGAGGCTGTATCAAGGACAAACTCTGGGAAGAGGGCAGCAGGGAGCCACAGAGGGCAGGAAAAGCTAAATGCACTTCTCTTCCCAGCCTGAAGAAGCTGCAAGCAGGTGGCTGGGCAGGATGGACAGGTGAGATCCGTGCTCACCTCAGCCTCTGGAAGCCATTCCAAAACTAGGGTATGAGGATGAGAAGAGTAGGAACACTAGCCCCACCTACCACAGTGACAGAATGACATTTCAGATGGCTACATTTCCACGATAAAGAAAGGAGGTGCAGACTCACACATGGGACTCGCTGGCTGTTCACAGTATGTTCTCAATTGAGGGCCTGCAGTGAGAGCTTGTACCCAACAAACATGGCCACACTCATGGGGAAGCCACACACAGCATTCATGGTGAAAAACACCTGTGCACAAGAGTCCAATTAATGCTAGGCTCTCTGCAGGGGGTCAGGGTCAGAAATAGAGGTGGTGGCCTAGCCTGGTGCTGGCCTTGACTGGAGCCCAAAGGACCTGTGCAAGTAGAGACCCAGGCCTGTCTCAGGCCTGCCCTGGCCTGACCCAGATCACACCTGATGGCACTGTCCTGCATGTACTGAAGATTAAGGCAGGACACTGAGCCTCACAAGCATTTCTCTATGCTTGTGTTCTCTCCCCGCCCCCCAGACAGTCCTAAATAAGCAGGGCACCCAATCAACCTCCCCCACAGTGATAGATGCTTCCTACGCCATCCCCAAAGTGACAGAGGAAGCCGCAAGACTTGGGATAGGGACATGGCTTTCTCTGGTCACTGTGTTACTTGGGTGGGTGGCAAACACTCTGTAAATGGAGGTACTGACAGTATCGAGCTGCTGAGGTTGCTCAAGGGACCAACTGAAGCAGTGTTTCTGAGGTGTCCCCAGCATGACACCTTTCGAGCATTCCCTGACTCATCCTGGTTTGTCATCACCTAGCAAGGGAGAGCATGCCACCTTGTTCCTGCTTAGATCTGCATCTGCCACTACTCATCACCAGTCCCCATACCTAGGGATTACTACAGGATGCGCCCCACAATCTCCTTAAATATCCATGTTGGTGCTGGGCAGACATGGATAAAATGGGAGCATTCATTATCTATTAGAAGAGAAAATCACCATTTGGGAACAATTGCAACATTGGCAGACAGCATGGAACACAGTATGTTGGGCTTGAGTGAGGCGAAGGATCTGAGTAAAGTGTCAAGGAAAATCATCACCCAAGCATAAATGACCTGAGAACCATCAGGGACAGAGTTTAAGCCTGCTCCAACTCTTGTGTAATCTCCTAAACTGAATAACAGAGCTGGTCTTTTTCAGAAGGCAGCCACCAGCCCTTTGTGCTACTGTTTCCCTGGGTGCTGTTAGGTTGGGTGAAGTTACTGTCATTGGTCCAGAGCTCAGGTGACCTTGGCTACCTCAGAATGCAGCATGATCCAGGAAACCAGCCGAGGGACCAGGCTATGTAGAGGCGGGCAGGTGACTAAACCAATCTGTGAAGCCTCTCCCTTAGGGGCCAAGTAGGATCGGGTAGTATTAGTTTCCTGTCTAATGTCTAATCTCTTCAGAACTCCACAGGCTCACTCAGAGTGACTAAGTAGCAGCAAGGAACTGGGTCAAGTTACAAGAGGAAAATTCCATGTGGGTATCCACAGAGCCTCCTGCAGCCTTGGCTTGGATCTGTTGTGCAAAGCTGAACCGGGCAGGTCCAGCTTGGAGTACCGGGCTCCTGAACCGCAGACAGAGCTCCCCTGAGCTAACTGAGCCCACAGGAGTCGAGCAATGTGCAGACTTCCTGGCTTTGACCCCAAGCTGTCAGAACATACTCATCCTCCTCATGTCTGTAGGACTCCCCATTTCCCACAGGAAAAGTCCACACCCATTCCTGGTGTGCAGACTCTCATGGGTCTTACACATTCTCTGGCCTTTTATTGGTTGGTCATGGGGCTTGGACTCAGGGTCCTGGGTGCTGTCTATGAGCTCACGTGGGTTAAGTGTTCTTGAAATCACAAAACCCATCGGCTGGCCTTTAGTGGCTTTCCATTTTATAAAACACAGTGAATTTTGGAAGAAATAGTATCAACAATATATTTTCACCCTATAAGATTTTTGAATTGACATATTAATTTAGGAGAAATAAGTCACAACAACTCAAAAAGACAACCACCCACTTGAGTCTCTGAGCTGTGTTTCTGCTAAAAAATCAAATGCAAAAACTAACAGAGGCTATACCAAGGCCTCACCTAGCTATTACAAGGACTCTTGTTAAACTAAAACAAATAAACAAAAATTTAAAGTATGGAGAATAGAAAATCTCTAACTTTAACTATTCTTCAAACATACAGAAAAAAGTGGCCTCTGTCTTACATCTTATGCCAGAGTACTAGTGCTGGGTCTTTCATTATATACCGTGGTACTCAATTCCTGGCCTTCATCTGGGAATCATCAGTGTCTTAATTAACAGCTGGTAGAAAGGGAAGAACTTGGTTTTCACCTGTGATTTGATCAGGGCAGAGGCATCCACACTACTTCTGCTTCCCATCCAGGCCTGACCACATCAGCACAGAGGAACACAACAGGAAGTGAGGAGTGTCGGAAAGACCGATTCCATCAGAACATGACGAAGCACCTCAGGCCTGGGAAAGTCACCCTTCTACATAGGTGCTCTCAAAGTAGGCAGGGGCCCAGTTAATCATGGCACTGCCACCACCCCAGTTGCCCACATATATGTTCATTTCTCCCCAATTGTGTTGGACTCCCTGGACAAGGTCCCTGTCTGGAAAATTTTGGTATTAAGGCACCAAGGATCACATTTGGTACAAACATGAACTGGGAAGCTGGGGGCTGGGGGCTCACACCCCTATGCTTAGTCTCCAGCACGAAGCTATGTTCAGACACCAGAGGAAAGAACATCTGTGATCCCCATGACCCAACTAATGCACACTAAAACACAGCAATCATATGCATAAGGGACATCTTCACTATGATCTTCAACACCAACATTAGTGGCTGCTTGTTGTCCTGGGGCTGAAATCCTAAGTCGTTACTTCAGCAGATATTGCTAAAGGACCCAGTTCACCAAACAGTTGTTGTTCAATGATCAAAAGGCAAGCAAGTAAACAAGGACATATTTTGAAACACTTTGGTCAAACCTGATAAATGACAAACACATACACCTACACATGAAGAGAGAATTTCTCACAGGAAAACCCTCTCTCTTACACACACACTAACTCAGGTGATATTATGTGCAGTCCTCCTCAGTTATATACATGTTCACAAATATACAAACTTCCACTTAGTAAACACACCAATCTAAATTGACACAAACACAGACATGCACACATTAGACATAGCTTGTATGCATCCCACAATTTTTTGGGGGCACGGTCCTGCTGGCTAAAGTCAATAATGGTTATAATGCAGTGGAGTGGGTATGGGTAAAGAGCAAAGGCCCAGAACTGCCATCAGATTGCAACTTCATCTTCCCTGCCACTGCTGTTTCTGGAAGTCCCATTCCCTGAGCAATGCAGAGTGAGGGACCAGTCTACCAAAAAACTATTAAAGGAAAGGAATCAAGAGAGGTATTAGAAGGCAGCAGGTACAGAGAATTACACCCCAATAGTGCCTATCTGGAGCAGGTCCCTACCTGCTCCTTCCTTCAGCCGAGCAACCAAGGATAACTTTGGCGACGGGCAGGAGGAACTGGCAAACCAAGTGCCGGCAGCACACAACACTATGTTTAAGGCTGCTGCAGGAGGCTCTGCTCAGACACCAGGGCAAGGGACAGCTGACCCTTCCCTGCCTCGGCCAAGGCACCCTAGCACCCAGCAATGGTATTCGTAGGCGTCATCATCACTGCCATGCCAATGGCCACCAGCAGTGGCTGCTTGTCGTCCCGGGACTCAAGTCCTGAGCCATTGGTGCAGCAGACAGCGCTAAAGGGCGGCCTTCACCAAGTGATCGGTGTCCGGAGAACTTCAGGCAAGCACCTAAACGTGCACACACTTTGAACTCCCTCTGTCCAACCTCATACCTGACACACGCATGCAACCACACATTAACAGAAAATTTCTCACAGGCAAGCCCACTCTCTCTCCCTCACTGACCCCCCCCCCACCCCTCGCCACATGCTCAGTCAACAGCACACTCTGCCGGGTCCTACTCGATCCACATTCACATACCTATTCACACATGCACAGACTTCTGCTTAGGAAGCACAGCCATGTACAGCTTCAGGAACACACATGCACACAGGCACGCACAGGCCCACAAACCTGCGCACGCACCCAGTACACAGTGGCTTTGAAGGCGGCAAGGGGTTTCCGGGGACCGGGTCCAAGTTGCTCCAGTCACTGGGGATGGATTTGCGGTGGGGGTGGCTTAGGAGTCCAGCCCTGCATACCAGCCAGCCGATTGGCACTTGTGTCTCCCCCTGCTGTCCCCACCAATCTCCCCTTGCCTGTGCCATGCAGCCTGAGTGACCTGTGTAGCAAGGAACTCTTGGGGAAAAGCAGTCCAGGGAGACATGAGAAAGCAGCAGGAGCAAGAGATTACGCCCCAGCAGTTCCCCAACCCGGGAAGGCATTCGGTACCACCTGGGACTACACTGTGAAGTAGGGCAATGAAGGCAGAGAGCGGGGCAGGCCTGTGCCCCAGAAGCCCTTGGCTCTTCTTCCTTCTCGTTGGACCCCGGGGTGGTGTGGCGGCCTTCGCCCTACCTCCCCCCCCGCCCCCGCCATCTATGTGGAGGTGGTCCTGAGCTTGTCTGCCTCTTCCGTGTGGGATCCTTTCTTGCTCTCTCACGTCCCCCTGGCCAGTAGGGACTAGTCGCAGAAGCAGGGACCCAAGGTAGCCTCAGTTCGTATGTGGTTGTGAGACCCCATGCCCGCCAGCCCAAGGAAGACACGGGTCCGTGGGAATCCCGGAGAAAGCCTTTGGGGCGTTCTGGTTTATTCAAATGAGGAGCCAACAGATATACCCCCAAAGGCGGGCACAGGAGTGGGTCCACTGGTTGGCCTCAAGGGCTGCCCCTCAAGTGATGTCATGGGACTTCCTCTAGACACGTGCTCGCCCCCAGGGGCAGGCGCTTCTCTTCCTGTTAAAGGCGGAAGGAGAGCGGATGGGCTAAAGCCAGCTGTGGCCTCTTAAAGTCACAGCTGTCCCCAATATCTGCTCCTTTTTATTTTTTGTTTTGTTTTTTAAATTAGCAAGGGATGTTGTAAACATATGGCATATGTAGGCATAAGGCAAATGCTGACATAAGACATATATATGTATATATATATATATATATATATATATATATATATATATATATATACATGCCCTCTTCCACAAAGGGGAGGAGTATTTAAAGTGGCCATCCATTTGGCTCAGTCCAGTGAAGTTGGAGGCCTTAGCCGGTTTCCGTGCCATTCAGGAGAAATGCAGACATCATTCCTCTTTTGGTGGTGAGGTAGAAGCAGGTTGAAGCTTTGGCACTTCTGGTAGTTCACCACTGGTAACTTAAACACATGTGGTTAGTAAAACATTCTTTTTTTATAAACATTGAGGCAAAGGTGCTAAACCTTTGAGCTTACTTTTCAAAACATTTTTATCATGAAACATTAAGGTTGGGTGTCAAACCTTCAGCTCCCATTTCCCTCTAATGGGACCCCTCTAAACCAAATAGCAGGGGGAGAGGAGTGGAAGAAACATGGTGCAAAATTTATTTAGTTTTTGTACAAAACTGCAAGGGACATTGCCACAGCGAAATATTGCACCTCGAGAAATGCTCAAGGAAGAATTTTTAGAAAGCAAACAAACTGGGAAGGGAAACTGGCTGCTTTTTTACCACTACCGCTGTTGTATGCAGGGAGGCTTTTTATATTCTCTTTGGAAGAGCAGAAGAAATCCAGTATGGTCCTTGTTTTCCTGAAGAGAATAAGAAGAGACATTTCTCCAGATCAAGTGCTCTGGGTTTAGTTTTCCAATCTGTAAAAGCATATACAAGGCTCTTTCCCACTGTTTTGGGAAGATTTAAAATTTCTTAAGATATTTTCTTAAGATATTTAATATAAGCATAGGTATTATCCTTAATTAGTCATGGGGGCTACTCCCCCCCTCTCTCTTTTCTATTAATATTTTTTCATGACTCGGCAGGGCACCAGGCTGGGCTGAGAATATGGGCGAAAGTCTTTCTTCTGGAGCTACTTCCTGCTGAAAGGGGGCGATGTGATCAAGGGCCCCTGGTCAGTCTGGCACCATCCAGTGTGGCTGGCAAAAGTTCCCATCATTACCACGAGAATGGCATGGCCATCTGGGCTAATGGGTGTCCTGGTCTCATCTGGGCACCCTGTAGCTTGGCACCGCAGTATGGAAAAAGATGATGGCCTTGAATTGCAAGTTTCCAGGTGGTGACTTTAGGGAGGTGTTATTGTGTTAAAAGAGACATTTGAAAAGATTAAGCAAAATATTGACAAGTTCTCAGAGCTGGTTGGCATGAATGACATAAAATATATCCTGGGCATGAGCCAGAAGAGTAGACTGGTTAAGGACATTTAAATCCCCCAGCATATTCTGGTTGGTTGCTGAGTATTCCCTGGCCTTTTAGGCAGATGCCCTTTTGGCTTAGGCAGGGTGATGATTTTAAGAGATTTCCCTAGTTACAAAATTCCAAGGTAACCCTGTGGCTTTTAACAGCTATGGTGCCTTTGATCTGGCAAAATGTTGGTACTCTGTTTAAATTTCCACTTAGGAATGTACTTTTAGGCCTTTGTCTCAGCCTTGTTTGCATCTGAAAGACTCTGAACTCAAATGACAATTTTTTGTTAATGTAGGAGTCATAATTACAAATTTAGAGGCACTTATTCATTTAGCTCTTTAATAAATTAGTGAGAATCATTAACTTGCTTTGCCATATTTTGTATACATACAGGGTTAACAGGAACTTACTCTTATCCCCATAGTTAATTAAACATACTTTAAACACTTGCCTGTTTATATATAACTTAAGATAGGAGTCTCACATGGAAATTCAGTACCCGAATCATCAGGCTAATATCCAAGATAACGTAATCGTGTTTACCAGAATTTAAACACAAGGTATTTTGGCCTCAGCATTTTGTTTTTTCTAATATCTCCAAATTATGAGAATATCACAGGATCAAATCACTTCAGGCAAACAAACGTTTTGACCATCCAGAAAAACTCTTTCAATTTCTAGTATCTCTGAGCTGGTAATTATAGGAAATCCAACCAAATTACTTATTGTTGTATCAGAACTATTGTTCACCTTTTTTAAATATCTCCAATTACTCCGTTTTTGTCGGAATTCTGGGGCTTTTCCTAGTTCTCTCACTCAGCCTGTAGCTGCGAGTTTAACAGAGAGAAACGACAGGGAATCACGGGGGGGGGGGGGGGGGAGTTCACAGACCGATAGCAGGCGCTAGTCCCACCCAGCTGCAGTGAAATCACTGGAGGTCAGCCAGTCTCTGAGTCCCTGCCCAGCCGCGGCGGCAGGAAAATTTAGAATCTCATCTGTTAACCAAGTTTAGGATTTAGCCCTCAAACTCAGAGTTAACGAATCTCCAACTAGCAAACACTGACAAAAAACCGAAAACCCCTTTGTCTCCTATAAAGCCAGTCTTACTATAGGCAGGTGAGACCAGTAAGTTCCCCGGCCTCAGAGGCGGGGGGAGGGAGCCAGTATAAAGTTTCCGACCAAAACCGCCAGGTGCCCACCAGCAAGGGTGGGGGTGGGAAGGAGATCATCCCGACTTAGCAAGCACTGATAACAGAAATCTAAGATCCTGTCTCTTTTTTCGGCAGCCACACAATCCAATCCAGTGGGTTTGGGGCCGGCTTTGGGGGTGGAGAGAGTGCGCAAAGCTCTGCGCCCCGAGACTCTGCCACACTACTGCCGCTCTCGCTACCCGGGCACCAAGCTGCCCGCTCTGTGCTCTGGCGCTCCAGTCCAGAAACTTTCGCACTAGACACTCAGAGCCGCAGCCATGCTCAGCGGCCCACAGAAGCGGGAAGAAAAGGCAGGGCCAATGTGAGGGCAAGCCGCTCCAGGCACCCCACGAGCCTCTATGCTCGACACGTCTCAACATTGATGGAGCCGCGGTCTCTCGCGGCGGGCGTGGAATTCACGCCTTTCGTCCCGGGCCCTAAGCATGCAGCTGCCGCTGCTGCTTGGAACACAGATTGATTTTGCCACACCGTTTCTTTCGGTGGGAAACCACATGTCCCTGAGAATTCATTCTCTCCAATTTTCTGAGGGCTACCAATAGCTGCAGACTTACTCCCATGGGCTCTGTGCCCCACATTGGGTGCCATTTGCCAGGCTTCGCTCTACCCCCCCCCCATCTATGTGGGAGGGGGTCCTGGGCTTGTCTGCCTCTTCCATGTGGGATCCTTTCTCGCTCTCTCACGTCCCCCTGGCCAGTAGGGATTAGTCGCAGAAGCAGGGACCCAAGGTAGCCTCAGTTCATATGTGGTTGCGAGACCCCATGCCCGCCAGCCCAAGGAAGACACGGGCCCGTGGGAGTCCTGGAGAAAGCCTTTGGGGCATTCTGGTTTATTCAAATGAGGAGCCAACAGATATACCCCCAAAGGCGGGCATAGGAGAGGTTCCACTGGTTAGCCACAAGGGCTGCCCCTCAAGTGATGTCACAGGACTTCCTCTAGACACGTGCTCGCCCCCAGGGGCAGGCGCTTCTCTTCCTGTTAAAGGTGGAAGGAGAGCGGATGGGCTAAAGCCAGCTGTGGCCTCTTAAAGGCACAGCTGTCCCCAACAGTGGTGGGGCACGCATCCAGATGCATGCACCCTGGCTTTCTTGGCCATCCCCCACCATCCGAAGCCGAGTTCCTGAGGCTTGTCCCCTGCTCAGATACGTCTTTCTCCACTAACTCCCTCTGAGTTTCCCTCTTCTAGCCCTCCTTTTCCCTGCCTCGCAGCTGCTTCCACTCCTAGCACTAGCATTCCTCCCTCTGGACTTCCTTCAACAGATGCATGAGCCTCGGCCTCTTTGCTTCTGCCTCTCCTTCCCAATTTTCTCCTCCTCTTCTAGAGGTACACTGCAGTTCACTCTTTGCACACCTCTTCTTATTCAAAATGCAACAAGAATCTAAATGTGAAATGGAAACTGGAACCTGAACTGAAACCAAAACTAACCCTGAATCTGAACCCAAACAAAAACATCAACACAGGATGAACAGCAACCCAAACTGCAACCCTATCATGAACCCCAACCTCAACCTGAGCTCTAAGAGGATCATCAGACGAAGTCCATGGCAAAAACTGAAGAGGAACCTGAACCTGTATCCGAATCTGAAACATACCAAAATCAAAACAATCAAGAAACTGGAAATTGAAACCAAAATCATAACTGATACCAAAATTTAAATAGGAACCCAAACTGGAAAATGACACTGAAACCAAAATTAAACCAGCATTGAAACAGAATACATAATTAAAATCATAACCAATCCGAACCCAAACCTGCAATCGAACCGGATCCCTAGCCTGCACACCAGCAGGATCTGAATCACCATCCTAAGCTCCAACTGGATCCCGACCTCTAATACAAACCCAAATCTGAAGAAAACCCCAACATGAACCCAAACCTGGATCCCAACCTGAAACTGAAACCAAACCAAACCTCGAACCCTAAACCAAAAGAGAAACTGAAACCAAAGCCGAACCCTTACTCAAATTGGAACAGGAACTCAAACCGGAAAACGGAACCCAAATCAAAATCAAAACCTAATACAAACCAGAACCCTTAACTGATCCGGAACCCAAACCCGGGCCCGAAAGAGAGACAAAACTCGATCTCGAAACCAAAATTGAAACAGAAACCGAGCCCGAAACCTTACTCAAACTACAAAAGAAACCTAAACCCGAAACACAAACCAAAACTGACCCCCAAACCAAACCCTACTCTAACCCTAATGGGAACCGAAACTGAAACTGAAAGCAAAATCGATATTTGAAAAAGAAACTCGAACCAAAAGAGAAAAAAATCAAACCAAATCCTTTGTCAAACTTGAAAAAGAACCCAAACTCAAAGAATATCGAACCTTAACCTGAACCCTAACCCGAACCAAAGCCTGAACCCAAACCTGAGCCCAAGCCCCAAACTGAAATTGAACACTAAACCGAAGCCAATCCCTAACGCTAACACGAACGCAGGCCAAAACTTACACCCACAATGAACCTGAACCCGAATCTGAACATGAAAGGAAAACCAAAAACAAACTGAAGCTGGAACCCAAATAAAAATTGGAACCGAAACAAAACCGAATCCCTTACTCAAACTCAAAGAGGAAGCGAATGACAAAAGCTAAACTGAAACAGAAAACAAACCTGAAACACTATTGAAAATGGAACCTAAAACAAAGTCCAAACCCAAACTATAACCAGAATCCGAGCCCTAACTCAAACCAAACCACCAACCCGAGCCCCAAACCAAAAGCAAACCCTAACACGAACCACAGCCTATCCCCTAGCCCTAAGAGTAAACCTAAACCTAACCCAAACCCAAACCAAAGCCTGAACCTAATCGTAACCCTAGCCCTTACACTAACCCTAAACATAGTCCTATCCTGAGCCATAAACCTAATCTTAACCCTAACTTTAAACCTAGCGCTAACCCTAAATCTAGCTCTAAACTTAAATCTAACCTGTGCCCTAAATATAAACCCAAACCTAAACCTAGCACTAAATCTAGCCCTAACCCTAAGTGCAAATCCAATTCTAAACCAAACACTAACCCTAAGAATAACCCTGGCCATAACTCTATCCCATAGACCTAATACTAAACCAAACTAGACCCAAAGACATTACACGAAACCCGACCTTAAGGCTAGTCCTAACCCTAACCAAGACCTAACTGTGTCCCTGGCCGTATCAATAACCCTAAACTTAACCCATGCACTAACCCTAGTCCTAAACCTAACCCTAACCCAAATCCTAGACAGAAACCTAACCAAACCTTAATGCTATCCCTAGCCCATAGCCTAACTCTAAACAAAGACCTAACACTAACCCAAACACTAACCCTAATCTTAAACTAACGATAACCCTACCTGGGACAAGAATCCTAACACTAGTCAGAACCCTAAACCTAAACATATACCCAACCGTAACCTTACCCTAAACCTAAGGATAACCCTAACTCTAGGCCAAACTCTAGCATTAACACTACCACTAACCGTAAAATTAGCAACAAACCTATTCCTAAACCTAGCAATAACCTAGGCCTAACAACAACTCTAAACATGGCACTACCATCAACCCTAACCCTAAATATAACCATAGCCCTAAACCTAACATGAAGGCTAAAACCAGCCTTAACGATAAGGCTAGCAAAACCCAAACTCTAGCCATAACCATAACCCAAACCCTAGCTCAAATACAACCCTAAATGTAACCGTAGCACTAAACATAAATCTAAACCTGACCTGAAACCTAAATCTGTTCCTGACCCCAACCCTAACCCTAGTCCTAACCTTAACACTAACACCAAACCTGATTGTAACCCCAGAAGTAACATTTGCCATAGACCCCTTCTTTGCCCTAAAACTAAACCTAACTTTAACACTGGCTCTACACCGACTACGAACCCTAACCTTAATGTTAACCCTAAACATAGCACTAAGACTAAATATTAACCTGGGCCTAACTCTAACCGTAACCCTAAACCTAAACATTCCTAAAACTAAGCCTAGACCTAAAACTAACGATAGCCCTAACCCTAACCCTGAACCTAAATCTAGCCCTAAACCTCATGCAAATCATAAATCTAGAACTAGCCGTAAACCTACCCATAAATGTAGCCATTGCCCTAAAACTTGCGCTAAACCTAACCCTGAACCTAATGCTAACTCTAGGCCTAAAACGAACTCTAACCCTGGCACTAGCCCTAACTCTAACTCTAGCCCCTAGCACAAACCCTCACTCTAACCCTAGCTTTACCCCAAACTTAGCACTAGCCATACTCCTAATGATAACGCTAACCAGCTAACCCTAAACCTTAAACATAAATGCTAACTCATACCCTAACGCCAAACTTAACCCTAGCCATAACCCTTATTCTAACCCTAACCCAACCCTAAAGCTAGCCCTAATCCTAACAGTAAATTTAGCCCTAATCCAAACCCTAAATTTAGCCTTAACCCTAAACCTAAACCTAGCCTTAACTGAAAGCATAATGCTAACGCTAGCCCAAACCAAAACCTAATCCTAACCATAACCCTAACACCAACCATCACACTATCCCTAAGCAACAACAATAACAATAAAACTAAGCCAAGCGCGAACCCTAACCTAAAACATAGATATATCCCTATCCACCAATCCATCACCCTATTCCTACCCTTAGCCAAACCGTAGCCCTGCTCCTTTACATAATCCTAACCATAGTTATAATTTGAATGTTGCCCTAACTCTAACCATAACCCTAAAATGAAACCTAACCCTAGCCCTAACCCAAAGCCTAAACATACACCTAACAAAAAACATAAACCTAGCCTTAATCCTAACACTAATAGCACTAAGCCTAACACTAACCCTCACTTAGTCCTAATCCTAACCCGAGGCACAATGAGAAACTTAACCCTTATACTAGCTCTAACTATAAAACTGAACCTAAGATTAGACATAGCCCGAAACCTAACACTAGGCCTAGCCATAACTCTAATCATAACCCTAACACTAGCCCTAAATTTAATCCTAACCCTAAGCCTAAATCTAATCCTAACAATAGCCATAACCCTAACCATAACATTAACCCTAGCCATAACCATACTCCTGACCAAATCACTACCCCTACTATAGACCTAAACCAAACCCGGGCTCTAAGCATAAACTTAAACCTAACCCTAACTCTAGGCCTAAGCCGAACTCTGACCCTAAACATACACCTAGCCCTAACCTTCCCTTTAATCATAGACCTAACCCTAAGCATAGCCTTAACCATAATCCTAAACCTAACCCTAGACCTAGACCTAAACATAGGCACTACCATAAGCCTAACCCTAGCCTTAAACTTAAACATAACCCTAGTGATAACCCTAACACTAACATTAACTTTAATGCTAAACTGTACCCTAAACCTAGCCCTAAACATAGTCTTAACTCCAACCCTACCACTAACTCTAAGCCTAGCCTAAAAACTAGCCCAAGCCCTAACCCTCAATCTACACCTATCCCTATCCCTAACCCTAACCCTAACACCACTCCTAACACAAAACATAAACATAGCCCTAATCCTAACACTAACTCTAACCATAGCCCTAGGCCCTCCCCTAACCCTAACACTAAGCCTAGCCCTAGGCATGACCCTAATTCTAGCCCAAACCCTCACCCTAACCCTGGACCTCTCCCTAACCATTGCCCTAAGTCTTACCCTAACCCTAACCCTAGCCCTAACCCTAACCCTTACCCTCACCCTAGCTTAACCCTTAACCCTAACCCTAACCAACTGTACAGTTCATGGGAGGGAAAGGAAATAGGCAGGGTGAAGATGGAGGAACAGTGTATGAAACTGTAAGCCCCCTCTGTACACCACTTTTTTTCCCTTCAACGTTGTTTATTGATGTACTAAACATGAAAAAGTACAAAGAATCCAAACACAAAAGAAAACATGTACAGCCTCTTACTCAACAGAATATATTTTCTATTCCAACAGATGTGAATTAAGTCATACTGTACAACTTCAAATAAATACCAGCCTTACATTTTATTAAGTGCTCTGATAAACACTGTAAAGTGAAGCACAATTTGCATGCCTCTCATCAATGCCTTTGTTTGCTACAGTAGTATAGGAAAGAAGCATGTAGCTGCTGTTTTCCAGTGAGGGAAACCTTATTTTTTTTAAGTGTATACATGTTCTTTTATTTTTTTAAATGCAGGTTAACTCTGACAATCTAAATGCACCTAAGGATATGAGAAAGTGCTAAGCCAATTGAGTTCTGAAAAGCATTGAGTGGGTCAGCACTTTTACAATAAAGAAATGGAAAAAAAAAGATAAATAGAAAGCCCACAGATTGGGACATCTTCATCTGCCATACAACACACAATGACCTCCTATCTAAAATATATGTATAATGCAAGAAATTAAATTCCTCTGAAACAAATTCTCAAAGAACCAACTGCCCCCTCATCAAATAGGCTAAATACCTAAAAAGAGACTTCTCTGAAGAGGAAATGAGAATGGCCAAGAGACACAAAGTGCTCAGCATCACTGGCCATAAAAGAAATGCAAATTTAACCACACTGACATTCTACCTCACCCCAGTAAAAATGTCCATTATCAGGAAATCTAATAATAACCAATGCTTGAGGGGATGTAGCCAAAAAGGAACCCTACTTCATTGTTGGTGGGAGTATATACTTGTTCAACCTCTCTGTAAAGCAGTATGGAGGTTTCTCAAAAGGGTAAACATAGAACTCCCCTATGCCAGCAGCCCACTTTTGGGCATCTACCCAAAAGATTACAAGCAAGACCACACCAAAGCCATAGCACAATTTGTCATTGATAAAACATGTAAAAAACCAACATGCCCCTCAGTAGATGAGTGGATCAAGAAAATGTGGTACATATACACAATGGAATTCTATGCCTCTATCAGAAAGAATGACACCGCCCCATTTGTAAGGAAATGGAACGACTTGAGAAAAATCATACTAAGAGAAGTGAGCCAGACCCAAAGAAATAGGCTCTATGGTTTCCCTCATTGGGAATAGTTAGTACACAGCTAGGATAATCCTAACACAAGATCACAATATGAACACAGAAGACAGTGGTAAGCAAAATGAACTAACTCCAGGTTATGGAATCAAATGGTTTATCATTGTTATTTTCAATACATTATGTGAAATTATGCCTTTTTCTTTTGTCTTTCTTTCCCATGGTTTTACCCCTGATGTCACTGTAACTGATTTTGGTACCCTGGATATTGTATATATGTGAATTGGAACTAGGAAGGAAAGGGGAGTACCAAAATCAAGAGACAAAGGATAAAAAGACAAACCAATGCAACAGCAATACTTACAAAACTATATGCTGTAAACCAACTGTACAACTCATGGGAGGGGAGGAAAATAGTCACTGGAGAAGATGGAAGGAAATGAGGGAGGGGATAACAAGTTGGATAAGAAATGTATGCACAGCTTTATGTATGAAACTGTAACCCTCCTGTAATCACTTTGACAATAAAGAAATGAATAAAAAATGAAGTATATAGTATTTTCTAATTCATAACACTGCTTAGTAATAATTTTCAGGACTCTTGATAAAACTGCTTTTACCTATTTTATGTAAAAGTATTAATTTCTTCCTGAAATAATTGACTTCAAATTAAAATCAGTATGAAGTGACAAAGAAGGTTACTACATACTGATAAAGGGATCTCTCCTACAGGAGTATATAACCATCCTAAACATCTATACACCAAATGCTGGATCACCCCACTTCATCAAACAAACCCTACTGACTCTAAAAACACACATAGATCCAAACACATTGATTGTTGGAGACTTTAACACATCTCTGTCACCTCTGAACAGATCAACACACCAAAAACTGAGCAAAGAAACCACAGAACTAAACAATTGCATAGATCAACTAGACTTAACCACAATCTACAGAATACAGCCACAAAATATACATTCTTCTCGGCAGCACATGGAACATTCTCCAAAATAGATCACTGTAGGGGATAGCTGTTACTTTGAGACCCAGGACTCCTGGCTGCTGGCCACTCCCATCTCCTTCCGGGTTCAACCGGAAGAGATGCCAAACCAGCCCCGCCTCTCGTCTAAGAGCACATGTGCCACCATGGTGCCAGCTGACCCAGGAGGCTGAGCCAAGAGGTCTCCGCCTCTGCGGGAAGTTCCGTGACATCACTGTGATGGACATGCTCACTAGCCTATCGTTAGCACCTGGTCAGTCCCTCCCCTTCACTCGTCATTACTGCTATAAGTCTGTTAGCCCCTCCCTTGAATAAACAGGACGCTCTTTGAAGCTTCTCTGAGGTGTCCATGCTTACCTGGCTTCCTAGGCGAGTATAGGGAAGGGGGAGGGCATTCTCACAACCACACGCTGACCAAGGCTGCACGTGGCCCTCGCTCCCACAGTAATTTCTACTGGCCAGAGGATATGCATTGAGAGCGAAAGGGGACCACACGGAGGGGGAAAATAGGCCCAGGATCTCTACACGGAAGGAGGTGTAGATTTACCCTGGCAGATCACATTTTAGGGCACAAAGCAAAACTGTACAGATTCAGAAATATTGAAATCATTCCCTGCATTCTCTCAGACCACAATGGTCAATACAAAAAAGCCACCAGAGAAAATCCTGCAACTTACACATTGAACAACTGACTGAACAACACATTGCTGAACTGAAAGTAGGTCATCAAAGAAATCAGAACAAAAATTCAAATGTTTATGGCATTTAACCAAAATGAGCACACAAAATACCAGCTCCTTTGGGACATAGCAAACCTAGTACTCAGGGGAAACTTTATAGCTCTAAGTGCCTACATCAAAAACTGGAGACATCTCAGTCCAACAATTTAGCCAAGCACCTAAAGCTCTTGGAGAGAGAGCAACAAGTCAAACCCCAAGTCAATAGACAGAAGCAAATAACTAAAATGAAATCTGAATTAAATGAATTAGAGTCCAAAACATAGAATGTATCAACAAAACAAAGAATTGGTTCTTAGAAAAAAATTAACAAAATTGGCAGACGCCTAGAAAATCTTACCAAAAGAAAAGCAAAGAGAGCACACCCAAATAAACAAAATCAGATGTGAGACTGGAAACATCACCACAGAATCAACCAAGATTCAGAATATAAGGGAATATTTTGCAAACCTATGTGCTAATAAATTTGAGGATCTGGAAGAAATGGATGAAATTCTAGCAAAAATTGATAGGCCCAGACTTAACCAAGAAGATTGAATCCTACTAAACAGACCCATATCAAGCAATGAAATAGAAACTGTGATAAGTGATCTCCCCTCCAAGAAAAGCCCAGGTCCAGATGGATTCACAGTGGAATTCTACAAGGCTTTCAAAACAGAACTCACACCAATACTCTCCAAACTCATCAACAAAATTGAAAGTGAAACTTTGCTACCAAACACATTCTATGAAGCCAGTACAACACTTACCCCAAAACTAGACAGGGACTTATCAAAGAAAGAGAACTTCAGAAGCATTTCTTTGATGAACATATATGCAAGACTTCTCAACAAAATTCTGGCCAATCCACTTCAACAAGTCATCATAATATCATACTATGATCAAACTGGATGCATTCCAGGGATCCAAAGGTGGTTCAAAATATGCAAGTCAATTAACATAATTCACCACATCAATAAGAACAGAGATCAAGAATCACACCATTATTTCTTCAGGCATGGAAAAAGCATTTGACCAAATCCAGCACCCATTTATGATGAAAGCTTTGGAGAAACTAGGAATCCAGGGAACATTCCTGAATATAAAACATGCTGTATATGACAAACCTACAGCTAGCATTATACTTATTGGCGATATGTTAAAGCCATTTTCCTTTAAAATCAGGAGCAAGACAACGATGTCCATTCTCTCCATTCCTCTTCAACATAGTATTAGGATTCCTAGCCAGAGCGATAAGCCAAGAGACAGATATAAAGAGGAAGATGGTAAATGATGATGGGGGGGGGGGGGGATGTGAAGCAATTGCTAGGAGGGAAGAAAGGAGGGTGGACATGGAAAGTAGAGGAAAATCGCAGAAAGAGGAGGTAGTGGCAAAGTGAGAACCAAAGGGAAAGTGGATGGTGACTGTGAGGTGACTGTGGGGCTGAGAATGGTGGAAAATTAAAGTGTTCTTGGACATATCCCTCGTATCTGCAGTAGGGGGAGCCCCATGCCAGCCAGTTGGTAAGACTGTTTGCTGAAGTCCGGGCTATGTGACATGCTGAAAGGGAGCACTGTTCTACCTCCCTCCGGAAATTCTGGGGTTCTTTTCACACATCTAGGACTGGTTCCTCCAAAAGCAATTTATGAGACAGGGACCTTTGGGGGGCTTGCACAGGAGAATAGACACCCACTGAGACAGCCAGTGGGACACAACGAACACATGATTGAAGGGGACAAATGTCTTGGCCACTCCCACTCTACTCCACAACAACATGGACATTACAACAAGCAGTAGAGATGCCCAGACCCTTCATCACACACTGCCTAGGTAGCTAGCTAGCTAGCTAGTGTGTGTGTGTGTGTGTGTGTCTGTGTGTGTGTGTGTGTGTGTGTGTGTGTGCGCATGCGCACCATGTGCATATGTGCCAGTACTCAGGCTCCAAGTCACGTCTGTTCCTTAGTTTTTTTTTTTTTTCTGCTCAAGCTCAGCACTGTACCACTTGAGCCACAGGTCTTCAATTGTCATGTATGTTATTGTTGCCGTTCTTGTTATTGTGGTTTATTTTAGATAAGATCCCCAAGGACTTTCCTGCAACCTGACCTCAGCAACCTGAGTAGTTGGGATTATAGGCTTGAACTACCAGCACCAGGCTTTTCAGCTGGTGTTTCTTATCAATGCTGTGGCGCTACAGTGCATATAAATAGGTGAGAGAGAAGTTTCTGGCCTGGCATCATAGCCTTAATGGCAAGGCATTGGCCCCCCAGCCACCAAGTTGTAGTGGGTGTCATGATCCTGTCACGTGCTAGGTTATAACACCAACTGCTTTGCCTTAAACCTGAACCAGGACCCACCCCTGCTGGCCCCACACTTCTGCTTTGTGCTCTCATACCAGACCTAGTGATGGGCTCTGATACTCAACCCTGCGTGCAAGGGCTCTCCCTCCTCCACAGGGACAAGAAGTATCAGCTGGTAAGCTGCATTTCATTGCCACAATCTTGTGAACCTAACTATGAAGGAGGCTAAAGTCTGAAGATCAGGATTTACAGACAGTTTGGCCAGGAATGTCCATTAGATGCTTATCTAAAAAAATTAATGCTCATTTCTGTGTTTGGTGCTGTACACTTGTCATCCCAGCCATTTGGAAACTGAGGTATGAGGTCAAGAATCCCAGGCCAGGTAGTTGTGTTGTGTAATGGAATTGGTAGTATGCCAGTCTTGAATGAAAAAGCTAAGGTATAGCATGAGGCACCTGCATACTTAGAACTTATCTTTAAATTTTAAGTAGAAAAAAGAAAGGGAAAGGGAGGCAAGGAGGAAGATGGGAGAGGGAGAGGGAGAGGAAGAGGGAGAGCAAGAGGGAGATCAAGGGAGCAGGATACTGGTACCTCAGGCTTGAAATCCTAGCTATCCATGAGTCTGAGATCTGAGGATAGCAGTTCCAAGCCAGCCCAGAAGCCAGCCCAGGCAGAAAAGTTCATAAGACTTTTCCCTTCAATTAAGCAGTGAACACTGGAATGAAGCCATGGTTCAAGTACTAGAGCACTACCCTTGGGTGAAAAAGCTTAGGGACAGTGTCCAAGCCCTGAGTTCAAGCCCCAGGACCAGCACAAAAAATGTACATGAATGCTTATACCAGTATTATTCATAGCAGGCAAAAATGGAGACAAATATACAATGGATGAGTCAATAAAAATATAGAATATATTTATATAAGGTAGTATCATTACACCAGAAAAGGAAATAAAGTACTAATACATACTATATAATGTGGATGAACTAAAAAAATGCTAAGTGAAGATAACCACAAAAGAATTTTCCAGACCATGCCAGAAGGAAGGAGTGAACGAAGGAAGGAAAGGAAGAAGGAAGGAACAAATGAAGGAACGAAGGGAGGGAGGGAGGGAAAAAAAAATAAAGGGAAAGAGAGAAGGAAGGAGGGAGAAAGGGTTAAGAAGAGGGAGAGAGAGAGAACATAAGCACCCACAAAAACATGTAAAACCACCCCATGAATAATGAACAATTACCAATATTTACAGCTACTTAAACTTAACAGCCACTAACCACCATTAAAAAATAAGGCCTGGCACAAGTGGCTCACATCTAGCTGCTCAGGAGGCTGAGATCTGAAGATCATGGTTCAAAGCCAGTCTAAGCAGGAAAGTCTATGAGAGCCTTATTTCCAATTAACCACCAGAAAACTGGAAGTGGCACTGTGGAGAAAGCTCAGGGACAGCACCCAGGCCCTGAGATCAAGCCCCACAACTGAAAAAAAAATAGTAAAAGCTGACTCCAACTAGCTCAATCACCTTTGGTCAGGGCTAGGTCTTTCAGCTTAAACCAGCCAGCAAAATGAAAATGGGACATGGTTCTGCCTGCTTATAATTCCAGTGGAGTGGGTAGGCATAAGTAGGTTGGACTTGCGGGGGGTGGGGGGAACCATCACTTATCTGAAAAATAAAGGAAAAAGGCTGGGACTGGAGTTGTGGCTCACTTGACAGACTGCCTGTGTAGAAAACCTGAGGCTTTCAGTTCAAACCACAAACTGCACATTGATATAAACCAAAGATTTGCCAGGTGCCAGGAACTGAAGTCTGTTGTCATAGCTATTGAGGTCAAAGAGGTCTACAGGATCACAGTTTGAGGCCAGCCTGAGCAGAAAAGTTGGTCGACTCCATTATCAAAATAACCAGGAAAAAAAATCATATCCAAAGCTGTAGCTCAAGTAGAGCACCAGCTTAGCAAGCTTAAGGTCCTGCATTCAAATTTAGTATCACCAAAAGAAAAAATTAAGATCTCTGTTAGAATGGTAAATTATTTTTCTGTTTCTTCAGGTTCTAGATTTTCTTTGAAAAGCTATTTCAAATTCTTTATCTGAAAGTGTTCTCATGCTGATTACTAATCTAGTCCATCTCTGAAACCTATTTTTGATTCAGGTCAGATCATGGTACCTGAAGTCCTTGATGCTTGTTGGTGTACAACATCGTTAGAGTATTGAAAGGGTAAGGTCTTTATTGTCATCTTACCATCTGGAGCTTTTTTTGTGCCTCTTTTCATAATATCTACAGAGGTTGCTTATTTTCTCCTAGCCTGTGGTCACTTCCACTATTTCAGTACCCATCAGTTTGCCATTGGTGTTTTATCACTATTTCAGCTGTAGAGGCCAAGCCCAGGCTTATCATAAATCTACAGTTGGCATATGGCTCAGAATGAACTTTAGTTTATTCTTTCAGCTTTTGATTGATACGAATGAATCACCAACTTGAGAAAAGGGAAAATTAAAATAAGAGACTAAAAGTCTAAGCAATAATAAATGAAGAAAGGTACATTGTTGAATGAGTTGATAAAGACTGTTGCAAATCTTCATGTTTGGAAGAGGAAAATGCTAAATTGTTTTACATGTGTTAAAATGTGCGTGTGTGTGTGTGTGTGTGTGTGTGTATGTGCACATGTGCACCAGTATTGGGACTTGAACTTGGGGCATGGGTGTTGTCCCTTTTTGGCTTATGGATGGCACTCTACCACTTGAGCCACACCTGTACTTCTGGCTTGATTGGAGATGAGAGTTTCATGAACCTTTATGATTGGGCTAATTTTGGACCACAGTCTTCAGTTCTTAGCCTCCTGAATAGCTAGGATTATAGATGTAAGCTACTGGTGCCATAATTATGTGTGTCAAAACATTTTATAGTGAGGCATACACATTAAAAACTAAGCACCAAAAGAACAGAAATGCAAACTAGAGATTCTTTTTTGGCATTTAATAGTATTTATTAAATATTTTGGCATGCCTTTCTTTTAATGCCTAATAATAAACTAGAGATTCTTAGTCAGTACAGGGAACAAAGGCATATTGAGATCTTTATCACCCCAAGACAGGGAAAGATATAGAAAATAAATATAGGTAAAAAGAACTAGGTGCTGCTGGCTCATGCCTGGAATGCTAGCTAAAACAGAGACTGAGAACTGATTATCTGGGTTCAAAGACAGCCTGAACAAGGAAGTTCATGAAACTCTTACCTCCAATTAACCACCAAAAAGCTGGAAGTGGAGATGTGGCTCAAGTAGTAAAGCTATGGCCTTATTGAAAAAGCTAAAGGACAGAGCCTACACACACACACACACACACACACACGTGCTTTAAAAAAGACAGTCCTTTGGACTTTCTGCTGGAAAAGTTGGATCAAGTATCAAATAATGCCATTTTAATTGTATCCTCTAGTATTATAGGTGTAGTATACATTGTAGGTGCATTGTATGCACTGAATATTCACCTCTGTAAATATAAAATGCCCTGTATCTGCTTTATGACACAGTAGTGAGCCTAGGCTCTGTCCTTTAGCTTTTTCCATAAGGCTATCACTCTATCACTTAAGCCACAGTTTCACTTCCAGTTTTCTTAGTGCTAAATTGGAGATACGACTCTCATGAATTTTCCTGGGATGGGCTTTGAACCACAATCTTCAGATCTCAGCCTCCTTAGTAGCTAGGATTACAAGCATGAGCCACTTGTGCCCATATTATCAGATGTTTTTTAATAATGTAATTGAACGTGTTTTCTTTCCAGATGATGATTGTGAAACTTTAAAAAATGGTGCCAGGTACCACGGTTATGCCAAGTTGCAAGACCACCACCAAGAAGACCACCGAGACTCAGACATTCCGAAATGCAAAAGCAAGGCAAGGTTTTATTTAAGCGAGCTGCAACTCGGGCCTTGTCCTACCCACCGACACAACGGAGGTTAGGAGGCAGCCTCGAGCTGCGATTATACAGAGCTTATAAAGGCAAAGAACAAAGTTACAACAATCAGGTGTTCAAGCAAGCAAGATTAGGATACAGGTACAAGTCTGATTGGCTCAGGGTTCGATTCTAGGGGTGGTCAGAGTTAAGCATTCCCAGTGGTTAGAGTTGTAGACTGACTGGGCCCTAATGGGCTTGTCCTGGGTCTGCTCACAGGGCCTGCTTATCTCAGGTTCGCGTGGTAAAGTGGGGTTTGCGTGGTAAAATGGGGTTCACGTGTTAAAATGGGGCTTGACTTCAAAGTCCGGCACTTCACCACAAGGAAAGGACAAAACAAGACAATTAACACAACACTGTGTCACAATTATATTACATTTTAAACAGATGTAATCAATCAATTTAAGAATCGAGGTTAAGCCTAAGGCTGATTGTTTTCTCATATTTATATCAGTAACAGATTAGAAACAACACCAATATTTGGTCAGCAAGAAAGACCTGGTAAATTCACAAACTGAGGCACTATGAAGATTGGAAAAGGATTTTGAAGACTGTGTGGTACAGTAGTCTCCTCCCTCATTTTCCCCTGTCTTCCCTCTTCCCCAGTTTCCTCCTCCCCAGGAGTTGTACAGTTGGTTTACACCACATAGTTTTGTAAGTATTGCTGTTGCATTTGATTGGTCTTTTTATCTTTTGTCTCTTGATTTTGATATTCCCTTTCCCTTCCCTAGTTCTAATACACATATATACAATATCCAGGGTACCAAAATCAGTGACATCTGGGATAAAAACCACGGGAAAGAAAGACAAAAGTAAAAGGGCATAATTTTGCATGGTATGTTGAAAATAACTTTCGGGGATGGCTGTGCCTTTAAGAGGGGACAGCTGGCTTTAGCCCGTCCTACCACTTTCCGGCTTCAACCGGAAAAGAAGCCAGGCCAGCCCCCGCCCCTCAGCGGCAAGCACGTGTGCCACCATGGCAGCTGGAGACCCCAGAAACCTGATCCTTGGGGGGCTGTGGTCTCCGCCCATAGAGGAAGTTCTGTAACATCACCGTGTTGGACACGCCCGTAGCCTATCGTTGGCTCCTGGCCAGTCCCTCTCCTTTGCACGTCTCTGCTGGTATAAGACTGTTATCCCCTCCCTTATTAAACTCAGAACACCCCTTGAGGGTTCTCCAGGACCCCACATGCCCGTGTCTTCCTTGGGAAGTATGGGGAAGGAGCCAGGGCATCCTGCGACCACACGCTGACTGAGGATGCCCGTGGCCTTCACTCCAGCAGTTGATCCCTACTGGCCAGGGGATGCATTGAGGGCAATAGAGGACCACACGGAAGAGGCAGAGAGGCCCAGGACCTCCACACGGATGGAGGTAGAACTAAGCCCGGCAAATGGCTACCCAGACGTGGGGTGGGGTGGGAAGCCCAGAGTCCAGAGCTGTCGGTAGCCCTCGAGAAATGGGAGTGGATTCTCCGGGGCATGTTGGTTCCCCCATCGGGCAGTTAAGGGCGTGGGGCAGAATCGGTTCGTGTTCCAAGAGACCGGATTGGACTTTTGGGACATTCGGGCCAAGGGCTGGGCGTGCTGGGCGGGGCGGAACAGCTGGGCTTTGCCCGTCCCGCAGGGTGATTACTGCGATCTGGGCCGGGGTCCCCCGCCAGGGACTTCTAGGTCCCAATCACTGCATGCTTGGGGCCCGGGGCAAGCGGCACTAATTTCGTGGCTGGCGCCACAGGGGTTACGGCCCTGGCAATGTTTGGGACATGGCTGGTGCGAAAGCGACGAGGCTTGCAGGGCGCCTGGAGCGGCTTGCCCTCACACCGGGGGCCCCCCCTCCCTGCTTTCCCCTTCCACTTCTGGGGCCACCGAGTGCGGTGGTAGCGGCGGCGGTGGCACCTAGAGCGTGAGAATTTGGGGGCTGGTGCGATACACAGGAGCCGGCGGCTGCAGGTGGCGTGGAGTTTTTGGGCTTTGCGCTGGCTCCCTCCCCCTGCCTCTGAGGCCTGGGAATGTACCAGGCTCATCTACCTACAATCTAAGGGTGGCTAATCTGCTTTAAAGGAGACAAAAGGGTTCTTGGTTTTTGTCAATGTTCGCTAATTGGAAACTCGTTAAGCTCTAATATGGCGGGCTAAATTCTAAGCTTGGCTAACAGATAAAATGGATTCTAACAACAGCCCCAGGTGTCAACTTCCTGGAGGCTGGGTGGGGACTCAGTGGCTGGGAGACCTCTGGCGGCTTTGGCGGCTTCACAGGCTTCACAGCAGCTGGGCAGGGCAAGCGGCTTGCCTGCTGCCTGTGGACTGTCTGTGAGAACCCCCCCCCCCCCACTGTGGCCCTGCAGGCTGTCCTGTTGTTTACTCTGTGTTAAACTTACAGCTGCAGGCGGGGTTAAAACAAGGAAAAGCCCCAGTTCTCCAACTAAAACAGAGTCTTTGGGGGAAAAACAGTTGGTTCTGATACAGAAATAAGTAAATTGATTGGATTTTCTAAGGCGACCACCTCAGAGATACTAGAAATTAAGAGTTTTTCTGGATGGATGGAAAGTTGTTTGTCTGAGGTGATTTGATTCCTGTGCTACTCTCGCAATTTGGAGATATTAAAAAAGCGAGATTCTAAGGCCAAATCCCTTGTGTTTAAATTCTGGTAAACATGGTTAAAGGTACTTTTGTCACAATTGTCAGTTATCAGTCTAATGATTCAGATACTAAATTCCCTATCTTAATTTACATATAATCAGGCAAATGTTTGAAGTATGTATAATTAGCTGTGAGGATAAAAGCAAATTCTCATTAACCCTATATGTAAGAAAAATATGACAAAACAAGCTAATGGTGCTCACTAATTTATTGGAAAGCTAAATGGATAAGTGTTTCTAAATTTGTAATTGTGATTCCTACATTAAGAAAAAAAATTATCATTTGAGTTCAGAGTCTTTCGGATACAAATAAGGCTGGGACAAAAACTTAAATTACATTCCTAGATGGAAATTTGAACAACCAGAGTACTAACATTTTGCCAGGTCAAAGGCACCATAGCTGTTGGAAGTCACAGAGTTATCTTGGGATTTTATGACTAGGCAAATCTCTTAAAATCATCACCCTGCTTAAGCCAAAAAGGGCATCAGCCTACAAAGGCCAGGGAATACTCAGAACAACAAACCAGGATATGCTGAGGGATTTAAATGTCTTTAACCAGTCTGTGCAGAATTTTGCAGGCAATCTTACAGGAGATGTCTCTGAGATCCTACCACAGCCCTGCCTGGGTACAATTCATCTCTCCTGCCTGACTCCATCACACATGGCATAAGGCCTGCTAATTTGGGATGGAAGACACAGCCACTGCTAAAGCTGAGACTTCCACACTGCTTTAACCCTTTGCCCTCAATTGTCATTTAGCTGTGTTCTCTTTTCCACCTGCCAGTAAGATCAAATGATATGACTCAGATTGATGGCACATAGATCTCATGTTCTCTAAGAGTTACAACAAAAACATTGACAAGTGTTTTTTGTTCAGTTCTCAATAAGTTACAGATGGGTTATTTCTGTTGCTTTCCTTGTTGCTTCAATTGGACATAGAAAAGGGCTTGTGTTTAAGACTCCTTGGATCACAGTTCAAAGCCAGCCCGGGCAAAAGAAAATCTCTCTAAAACTCCATCTCCCAATCAACCAACAAAGAGCCAGACTGAGAGCTTGGCTCAAGAGAACCAGCAAAAGGCTGAAGGCGGCACCGTGGCTCAAGTGGTAGAGCACTAGCCTCGAGCAGAAGTACTCAGGGACAGTGCTCAGGCCCTGAGTTCAAACCCCGTGAATGTGGATGGGAGCATGCCATCCCAGCAACAAGCGCCTGAACTCCTGGGACTCATCCAGTCCAGGAAACAGGGATTGTGAAGAGGAGTGAGAGGAGAATGGTGTCATATCCTAAACAGAGTTGCCTTGTCTCGCCCTTCCAAAACTAATCAAAGCCGGGAAATCAAGAAAAAAAATACCTATTCATTTTACAATTGGGTTTATGCTCCAAATGGAATGTTTCTGGCTTATGCCCAGGGTATGTTCTATGTCATTCAGGTTAACTAGCTCTGAGAACTTGTCAGTATTTTGCTTAATCTTTTCAAAAGTCTCTTTTAACAAAATAACATCTCTCACTAAAGTCATCACCTGAAAAGTTGTGGTTCAAGGCCATTGTTTTTCTATACTGCTGTACCAAGCTACAGGGTGGCCAGAGGAGACCAAGACACCCATTGGCCACTCTCGTGGTAATGATGTGGACTTTTGCCAGCCACACTGAATGGTGCCAGGAAAACCAAGGGCCCCTGACTACCTCGCCCGCTTTCAGCAGGAAGCAGCTTCAGAAGAAATGACCTTCGCCCATACTCCCAGCCTGGTGCCCTCCTATGTCATAAGAAGAAAAAATAAATAAAATAAAAAAGAGAGGGGGGAGCAGCCCCCATGATTAGTTAAGGATAGTTATGCTTACATTAAATATCTTAAATTTACAAAAAAGAAATTTTAAATCTTCCCCAAACAGTACGGGAAGGAGCCTTGTGTATGCCTTTCCAGATTGGAAAACTAAGCCCAGAGCACTCGCTCTGAAGAAATGTCTTCTTCTTTCTTTCTCTAGGAAAACAAGGACCATGCTGGATTTTTTCTGCTCCCCCAAGAGAATATAGAAAGCCTGCCTGCATACAACAGGAGGTAGCGGTAGGAAGCAGCCAGCTTCCTTTCCCTGTTTGCTTTCTAGACTCTTCCTTGAGCGTCTCTCATGGCACAATATTTCACTGTGGCAGCGTCACCTAAAATTTTGTACGAAAACTAAAGAAATTTTGCACCATGTTTCTTCCTTTTGCCTCCCCCTGCTGCTTGGTTTAGGGAGTCCCATTGGAGGGAAATAGGAGCTGGGGGTTTTGACACTTTACCTCAATATTTCATGATAAAAATGTTTTAAAAAGTAAACACAAGGGTTTAGCACCTTGCCCTCAATGTTTATGAAAAAAATGTTCAAAAAATAGGTGTTAGAATAGTACTTCGCCTCAATGTTTATGAAAAAAAGAATGTTTTACTAACTATGTGTGTTAAGTTATCAGCTACAGTGGACTACCAGAGTCACCGGAATTGAAACCTGCTTCTACCTCACCACCAAAAGAGGAATGATGTCTGCATTTATCTTGAATGGCGCAGAAACAGGCTAAGAACTCCAACTTCTCTGGACTGAGCCAAATGGATGTCCCCCTCACCTACCCCTTCCTTTGTGGAAGAGGCCCCATATATATATCTTATGTCAACATTTGCCTTATGCCTACATATGCCATATGTTTACAGCACCCCCTGCTTATTTAAAAAAACAAAACAAAAGAGAGGGAGAGCTTATTTTAAAAAACCAAAGAGAGGGAGATGTCGGGGGTGGCTGTGCCTTTAAGAGGGGACAGCTGGCTTTAGCCCATCCTGCCTCTTTCCAGCTTCAACCGGAAAAGAAGCCAGGCCAGCCCCCGCCCCTCAGCGGCAAGCATGTGTGCCACCATGGTGGCCGGAGACCCCAGAGACCTGGTCCTTGGGGGGCTGTGGTCTCCGCCCATAGAGGAAGTCCCGTGACATCACCATGATGGACACGCTTATAGCCTATCGTTGGCTCCTGGCCAGTCCCTCTCCTTCGCACGTCTCTGCTGGTATAAGACTGTTATCCCCTCCCTTATTAAACTCAGAACACCCCTTGAGGGTTCTCCGGGACCCCACGCGCCCATGTCTTCCTTGGGAAGTATGAAGAAGGGGGCAGGGCGTCCCGTGACCACACGCTGATCGAGGCTGCACGTGGCCTTCACTCCTGCAGTTAATCCCTGCTGGCCAGGGGATGCGTTGAGGGCAATAGAGGACCATACAGAAGAGGCAGAGAGGCCCAGGACCTCCATGCGGATGGAGGTAGAGCTAAGCCCGGGAAATAACAACAATGTATTTTGTATTTAAAAAGGAAAAATCAACGTATGAAACTGTAACCCCTCTGTACATCACGTTGATAATAAAGAAAATTTAAAATCATAAAATTAGGAAGGGGGAATAAAACTATAATTCCTTTTTGAGGCAAAATCTTCCTTTATAACCATGCTAGCCTTGAACTTACGATTTTCCTGCTTCTGCCTCCCAAGTGCTGGGATTCCAGGTAGGTATCACCATGCCTGACTAGACATGGAGAACAAATTTAAAAAAGTAAAATGAAACACATGAACCTATGTATTCAGATGATCCCATAAATACCTATACAGTCTCTATAAAACATAATCACAATAATATTTCAACAAATTGTAAGGAAAAAGGAAACTAGTAGCTTAAAAGAATCTTAAAGACCTCCGAGCCACATCAATCACACACAATACTTGGACCCTATTTGGTCCTGATGCTAACATATGTAAACCTCTATTCTGTCTCTATATCTCTGTCTCTATCTCTGCCTCACACAGGCCTGATACACTCACAAATATCAAATTATTTTGTCATAGGAATGAATATTATTTTCAAGTATATCAATGACGATATATTATATTTAATATTTAATGAAATTTTTATCTTTGATTGACAATATTTATAATGGGTGGTATCAAATCTTAGATTTGCTTAAGAATAATATGTGGGAGAAACAGGTAGAGTATACATGAAATAAGATTGGCTGTGAGTTCATTATGTTGTAGTAAGGTATGTGAATCATTGTATTCTACATGTTGTCTTTGTGGTAAAATAACTTTAAAAATTGTATACATGCTAGGTTACAGATGAACAGAATAATGTATAATTGACCAATAGAACTAAAAGCTTATCTGGTTAAAGATTAGACAAATATCTTGGTAGGTTCATCTGACAGGAAAGACTATTTTGGTCTGCCTATATTGTAGGCATGTATATGAATATCCTTTTGTACAATTAATGAATGTTTATAAAAATAAAATGTAAAAAGAGAGAAGGTACAAATAAAGTACATTCAAGCATACAAACACTAAATTCAAATTTAGATGTGACTTAAAAAGTTACATCTATCCTGATGTAAGTGGATCCAATCTATAATCAGCTACTCAAGAGACAGATCTAAGGATTGAAGTCTAGAGACAGCCTGGGAAGAAAAATACTTGAGACTCATCTCCAAATAACCAGCAAAAATCTGGAAGAACAGATGTCACTCAAGTGGTAGAATACCAGCCTTGAGTGAAAAAGCTAAACAAGAACAGGAGGCCCTGAGTTCAAGCCTCTATACTGGTAAAAGCAAGCAAGTGAGCAAAGAAGGAAGTTGGGGGGGGGGGGAGGAAGGAAGAAAGGAAAAAAAGAAGGAAGGAGAGAGAGAGGGAGAGAAGGAAGGAAATAGAGTGGGGGAGAGAATGAAGGAATGAAAGAAAGAAAAGTGTATTCACCCAAGCCAGGTATAGTAGCTACTGCCTACAGTCCTAGCTATTCAGGGGCTAAGATCAGG
This sequence comes from Perognathus longimembris pacificus, assembly GCF_023159225.1. Lineage (NCBI taxonomy): Eukaryota > Metazoa > Chordata > Mammalia > Rodentia > Heteromyidae > Perognathus > Perognathus longimembris. The sequence continues at coordinate 59,412,676 of NC_063188.1, forward strand.
ATGAAGGTAGTTCAAGGCCACCCTAGGCAAAATGTTAATGGGAAATCATCTCAACTGATTAAAAGCTGTATATAGTTGTATGACTGCTGTCCCAGCTGCTTAGGAAGCAAGATTAAGAGGCTCATAGTCCATGCTTGCTATTCAAAACTTAATGAAAGCAAAAAGGTCTGGGGAGTGTTTCAAGTGCTAGAGTGCCTGCCTAGCAATCATAAGGCTCTGAGTTCTTTTTTTTTTTTAAGTCTCTGAGTTCTAACCCCCATACGTTAAAAAAAAATTATATCCAAACGTTTGCATACCTCTCTGTGCCTGGTGAGGAATATCCATAATTCCACCACCCAGAAGGCTGAGGCGGAGGATTGTTAATTCAAAGTCAACATGGCTACATAGTATGATCTCATCTCCAAAAAAAACTTTGCACAAGCACCGCATTAAAAAGTGGGCTAGGGGGCTGGGGATAAAGCCTAGTGGCAAGAGTGCCTGCCTCGGATACACGAGGCCCTAGGTTCGATTTCCCAGCACCACATATACAGAAAACGGCCAGAAGCGGCGCTGTGGCTCAAGTGGCAGAGTGCTAGGCTTGAGCGGGAAGAAGCCAGGGACAGTGCTCAGGCCCTGAGTCCAAGGCCCAGGACTGGCCAAAAAAAAAAAAAAAAAAGTGGGCTAGGGGGCTGGGGATATGGCCTAGTGGCAAGAGAGCTTGCCTCATATACATGAGGCCCTGGGTTCGATTCCCCAGCACCACATATACAGAAAACGGCCAGAAGTGGCGCTGTGGCTCAAGTGGCAGAGTGCTAGCCTTGAGCGGGAGGAAGCCAGGGACAGTGCTCTGGCCTGAGTCCAAGGCCCAGGACTGGCAAAAAAAAAAAAATTAAAAAAAAAAAGTGGGCTAGGGGCTGGGAATGTGGTTTAGTGATGGATTGCTTGCCTGCCATGCAGGAAGCCCTGGGTTCAATTCCTCAGTACCACATAAAAAAGCCGGAAGTGGCGCTGTGGCTCAAATGGTAGAGTGCTAGCCTTGAACAAAATGAGGCCAGGGAAAGTACTCAGGCCTTGACTCCCAAGTCCCAAGTCTGGCAAAAAAGAAAAAACAGAAAAAGTGGGCTAAATAATTAAAACAAGACTCCTCTGAAAAGGAAATAATAATGGCCAATAGACACATGAAGAAATGTTCAACATCTCTGGCCATAAAAGAAATGCAAATCAGGGGCTGGGGATATAGCCTAGTGGCAAGAGTGCCTGCCTCGGATACACGAGGCCCTAGGTTCGATTCCCCAGCACCACATATACAGAAAACGGCCAGAAGCGGCGCTGTGGCTCAAGTGGCAGAGTGCTAGCCTTGAGCGGGAAGAAGCCAGGGACAGTGCTCAGGCCCTGAGTCCAAGGCCCAGGACTGGCCAAAAAAAAAAAAAAAAAAAGAAATGCAAATCAAAACTATATTGAGATTCCACCTCACCCCAGTTACAATGGCCAGTATCAAGAAAATAATAACAGATGCTTTCAGGGATGTGGCCAAAAGGGAATAATACTACACTGTTAGTGGGAATATAAACTTGTTCATCCACTCTGGAAAGCAGTATGGAGTTTCCTCAAAAGACTAAACATAGAGCTCCCTTATGACCCAGCAATCCCTTTACTAGGCATTTATCCAAATGACAGCAAACAAGGCCACACTAAAGCTACCAGCACAATCATGTTCATTTCAGCATTATTTACCATAGTTAGGACATGGAACCAATCCAGATGCCCCTCAGTACATGAATGGATCAAGAAAATGTACATATACGCAATGGAATTCTATGCTTCCATCAGAAAAAATAACGTCCCATTCATAAGGAAATGGAAAGACTTGGAAAAATTGCATTAAGTGAAGCCAGACCTAAAGAAACATAGGGTCTATGGTTTCCCTTATTTGTAATAATTAGTATATGTCTAGGATATTCTTAGCAGAGGTTTACATAGTTCAATAGCTATGTACTTATGATATATAAAATGATGCTAAATGAAATGAACTCCAATATATGGAAACAAGGTGTTAATGTACTGTGTGAAGTTATTTCTTTTTTCTTTAATTTTTTCTTTTGGTTTATCCCCTGTTATCACTGTTTTTTATTTTATAACCGTGTGTCTTGTATATATATTTATCTGATCTGGGGAAGGGAAGGGAAATCACAAAATGGTGAGGACAAAGGAGGAACCAATGCAACAGCAATACTCATTAGACACTATGTTGGGAATGAACTTTACAACTTGAGGT
>NC_063188.1:59415429-59525570 GCF_023159225.1 Perognathus longimembris pacificus
GGGGAGGGGAATTGAAGATTGTTGGGAGCCGAGCTAGCAGCTAAGCTCATCCTGACCTCTGGCTGTGCCAATGTCGCCAGAATGTCGGGAGCCAAACTTGCAGCTAAATTCATTCTCACCTCTGCCTGGGCTGTTACTGCCAGGATATGCTAGATGCAAGGACATTTGTCCACAGCCACTATCCGGAATTGCTTTGTTACCTTGTGTTTACTGTAATCAAATGTTACAAACTTCTAAGCCTCTTTGTGTTCTGGAATTTTAACAACCCTATGCTATTCCCTGGTTCCAAAACTGCATATAAGCTGGGAGTTGAGAATAAACTGGGCTGCAGTCTTGAGTTTCAATCTCGAGATGCAGACCTCCAGTACCCTATCTTTGCCTCTTGTCTTTTTTCTGTTGTCTTGTATTTTTCCTTTTCCTTAATCCTCGCCGCCCTCAGTCAGGATTCCCGTTCACTGCCGGCTGGCTTGGCAGGGAAGATGAGGGAAAAAGTGGGAGAAAACGAGGGCAGGGTAACACTGTTAGACAAGAAATGTACTCAGTACCTTACTTGTGCAACTGTAACCCCTCTGTACATCACCTTTACAATAAAATGAAAATTTAAAAATTTGCACAACATTATGTTGATAAAATGTGCCCTCCTGAAGATACTGTTGCAATGTATGGGGACAGTTTTAACTGTCACAATTAGTGACCCTTTGATTTGTTGAAGTCTGTTTTGTTTCATTGAAGTTTGTTAAGTTTATTGATGCTGCTTGCTGCCACATCATACATAGGACAGACTCCCATAATCAAGAAAGGCCAGCCCCAATGAGATACCCTGACTTGATTGGTGATTACAGAAATTAAGAAATTGAAAATCTGAATAATGTAATAACTGGACAAGAAACAGAAACCTGTTACCCAAAAGACAATAGAGAAGTAAATTCTACTCAGTGACGTCTACCAAGAATTCAAGTAAGACATAACTCTCATTTCTTCTAAGCAGCTCTAGAAAATGCAAAACTACCCAAACACACTAACTCAATACTCAATACTTTGATCTCAATAAAAGGACACTAGAAAAATAGAAGGCTACAGAACAATATAATTTAAAACTGAAGATACTAAAATCCTAAATAAAATGTTAGTAAATTTAATCCATTACATATTAAAAATGGTCTTCATGTCTAAGTATGGTTTATAGTAAGAATAAAATTATGGCTGGTTACTGATGGTTTAAGCCTATAATCTCAGCTACTCACTCTAGAGGTTGAGATCCAGAGGACTGAAGTTCAAGGTGAGCAGAAGCAGAAAAGTACACCAGACTTTTTTTTCTTCTTCAAATTTTTATTATCAAACTGATGTACAGAAAGGTTACAGTTTCATATGTTAGGCACTGGATACATTTCTTGTACAGTTTGTTACCTTGTCCCTCATACCCCTCTCCCTTCTCCCTCTTTTCCTCCCCCCCCCCCATGGAGGTGTTCAGTTCACTTACACCAAACAGTTTTGCAAGTATTGCTTTTGTAGTTGTTTGTCTTTTTTTACCCTGTGTCTCTCAAATTTGGTATTCCCTTTCAATTTCCAACTTCCAATACCAGTATACACAGTTTCCAATATACTCAGATAAGATTACAGAGATAGTGTAGGTACAACCACAGGAAGGTGATACAAGAACATCATCAATAATAGAAGCTACAGATACACATAGGACGTTGAAAGTAGTTACAACTGTTTCCATAACATGGAGTTCATTTCACTTAGCATCATCTTATGTGTTCATAAGGGTATAGCTATTGGGCCTTGTGATGCTCTGCTATGACTTGCCTAAACCTGTACTAATTATTCCCAATAAGGGAGACCATAGAGTCCATGTTTCTTTGGGTCTGGCTCACTTCACTTAGTATAATTTTTTCCAAGTCCTTCCATTTCCTTACAAATTACACCAGACTCTTATCTCCAAAACTAGCCTGTAAAAAGCAGGGTTGAAGTTGACACTTGGGTTCTAGCAAAAAATCAAAAAAGAATAAAATTATATTTCGTTAGAAGGAAAACCATGAATGTAGTTTCCAATGATTCAAGTAATGGAATAAGACTATACAGTTTTTTCAATATGTGAATAAAAAGAAGTTTATAAAAATTCAACATTCATTCATATTTATATTAATAATAATGTTCTTGAAGCTAAGAAGGGAAAGTAACTTTCTGTGCCGGTCCTGGGGATTCTTTCTGCTGTCTCTGAGCTGCTTTTGTTCAAGGTTATCACTTTACCACTTAAGCCACAGCTCCACTTCCAGTTTTTTGGTAGTTTATTCAAAATAAGAGTCTCAGTTTTTCCTGCTCCAGCTGGCTTCCAACCATGATCTTCAGATCTCAGTCTCCTGTGTAACTAGGATTAGGCAAGAGACACAGTGCACAGCAAAAGTAATTGTTTTAATTGGATAATAATATCTTTCAGAATCTTATTACAGACAATTTTTCTAGTGTATATTAACCATATATAATAAGAGATTCTTTATGACATTTCTGTATATGTACACATTTAATACTGAAATACTGAGCCAGTCCCCATAAGATCTGGAACAAGAAGTGATAACTATTATTCTTTCCATAGGAGTTATTAAGATTTAGGTCTAGGGCTGGGAATATGGCCTAGTGGCAAGAGTGCTTGCCTCGTATATATGAAGCCCTGGGTTTGATTCCTCAGCACCACAAATATAGAAAATGGCCAGAAGTGGTGATGTGGCTCAAGTGGCAGAGCACTAGCCTTGAGCAAAAAGAAGCTAGGGACAGTGCTCAGGCCCCAAGTTCAAGGCCCAGGACCGGCAAAAACCAAAAACAAACAAAGATTTAGGTCTAGAGGTGTGGTAAAGCAGCTGTCTATCTAGTGTATGAACTGAGGTTAAATCCCATTTTAAAAAAGTTAAGCCAGGCCACTATTGGTTCTTGCCTATAATCATAGCTACTCAGGTTGCTGAGACCTGGAAAACCTCAGTTTGAAACCAGCCCAGGCAAAAATGTCTGAGAGACTCCATCTCCAATTTGAGCCATGTTTTAGCCCCCTCCACCTGCCCCCCCCCAAAAAAAAAACCACACAAAATAAGAAAAAAGCACAACTTCTATTGTTTGGAAGTGAAATTACTTCTATTTCAAAACATCTTTAACCTTTGTGTCTAATACAAGAAGTTAACAACAGAGAGTTTTAAGATAAACATATAAAATATTTTCTTATATGTAATTCGAATAGATTGGAATAAAATAGGGAAAAGATATATTTATAATAGCAATAAAACTGCAGAATCCAGAGACATAAGCCTTAGGAAAGTTATGTGAAGCCTTTACCAAGAACAATACAAAGTTTACTGAAAGAAATAAACATTTTATAGACTTGAGAATAATTTATTGTCTATATATCAGTGCCTCCCAAATGCATATATAAATTCTATGCAATCACCAAAAAAAATCCCAGAATTTTACTTTAGATATGAGAAAACAATTCTAAAATTACAGAGATTGGAAGGAACAGAAAAATACATTCAGGGAGCAGACTCATGATTATGTCCAAGCCAGCATTTCAAATCAATGAAAAAGGAATTGCTCAGTAAATGACATTAGCACAATTGGCTAACCACTTGGAAAAATATTCAGTTATGTGTCCATCTAACCCCATTTATAAAATTACAGGGAGTTAAATATTATGGATAAACTACAATAATAAAATATCATCAAAATTATACTAATGGTTTTGGGAGCAGGAAGGCTATACCAGTTTACTATAAAGTGGGCGGCTTTCATCAGTTTACTGGAGTTTATTGTCTCACAGTATGGAGGCCACAAATGCCAAATCAATTTATCAACCAGGTTTACTCTTTCTGGAAAGTCTGAGGGACAATGTTTCCATGCCTTCAGTCTTGCTCCTGGTTCTCCTGCAGAGGATTCTTGACTTATCTTGGTTTGTACATGTTCCCCTCCCATCTCTGTGTAGATCTTCACCTTGAATGTCTGCTCTGTCTGTGTGTGCCATATCCTGTTTTCCTAGGGAAATTTGTCATTAGATTTAGGTAGAACAGATTTCATTGTCTCTAGGCCTCTAATCTGCAGAGATCTATTTCCAAACAAGGTCAAACTCACAACTTCCAAAATGGACAGATTTTATTTTCAATATAAAGGTTTAAACTTAGGGCCTTCTGCTTGCTTGGCTACCAGTCTACTACTTGAGCCACATCTCTATCCCTGCTTGCTGTTGGTTACTTTAGTGACATAGTCCCAAGAACTTTTCTGCCTAAACTACCTTCAAGTCTCTGTCCTCCAGATCTCAGTCACCCAAGTAGCTAGAATTACATATGTGAGCCACTCGCACTCAGCCTATGTGGACATATCCTTTGTACTGACTAGATAGCTAAACTAAGACAAAAGGCAAGGCAGACATGAGTGGCTCACTATTGTAATCCCAGCTACTAAGGAGACTGAGATCTGAGGATCACAGTATGAAGCCAGCTGGGGCATGAAGGTCCATGAGACCTTTATCTCCAATTAACCACCAAAAAAACAAGTGGAGCTGTTTCTCAAGTGGTAGACCACTAGCCTTGAGCACAAAAATTCAGGGACAGCTCCTGGGCCCTGAGTACAAGCCCCCATAACATACACACACACACACACACACACACACACACACACACACACACACACACACACACAGAAGGCAAAGGACTTGTAAATGTGTCTTCATTAAAAATAAGAGCTATAAGAGGTGTGTTGGTGGCACATGTCTGTAATCCTAGCTATTCAAGAGGCTGAGATCTGAGGATCCTGGCTTAAAGTTTGTGAGACTTATCTCCAATTGAGTGCTACAAAAGCTGAAAGCAGAGCTACAGTTTGAGTGGTAGAGCACTAGCCTTGAGTGAAAAAAGCCCGAGTACAGTGCCCTTGCCTTGAATTCAAGCCCCAGAGGGCTAGCATGATTGATAAAAACTGAATAAATAAATGCTATATAAACCACTGTCCTATAAGTGCTTTGTCTATTAGCATTATTGCAATGCATTGTGATGCATTTTTACATTTTGAGATGATTTCTGTGGTTTTAACTCACAGCATTATACTTACTAGGTAGATACTCTAACACCTTTGTTTTAATTATTTTTAAAATATAGTCTTGCATTTTTGCCCAGGCTAGCCTGGACAGCAATCCTCCTGTTTATGCCTTCTCCATATCTGGTAGGAGTGGTATGAGCCTCCATTAAAATAGGTCTTATTAACTTTTTCCAAGGCTGGCCTATAACGAGATACTTCATTAGCTGGGATTATAAGCATGAAGCTCTGCACCCAGATATTAGAAAGGAACTAATCCAAGCATTAGTAGCTCATGACGGTAATCTTGGTTTCTCAGGACTGAAATCTGAGGACCAAAGTGTGTAGTCAGCCCGAGCAGAAAAATCTATGAGAATCTTACCTCTAATTAACCAGCAAAAAGCCAGAGGTCAGCAAAAAGCTGAGAAAGAGAGCAGAAAGCCCTGAGTTCAAAGCCCAGGAAAAGAAAAACAAACATAAATAACACATACTCTCCAATATATGTTTTTTATATGTCAATAATTTTTAAAAGACACATGGCTTCTATACTGGCAGTAATTGACTACCATGACTGACAACTTTGATATATCTAAAGAATGTTTCAGTAAACCATGGAGACATAGCTCAGGAAGTTAATGAAACCAGCATAAAAGAGCAAGTGGTCAGTTCATTCTTCACACACCTTAGTCTCTTTCTCTATGGTGATTTTAATAACAATATTTACTTAATAGGATCATTGCATAAAATAAAATTACATAAGCATGTAATGAGGCTTACATACTATTAAAGGGAGAAAATATAGTGGTCAGGCCAATGTAAACTATTTCTTATTACCAACAAACATCCTCGATTTCTTGCATCAGGTATTGTGTCATCAGCATTAATCAGACCAGTTTTATAATATTTTGCACATCAAATTTCTGAGACTCTAAGACTGAAGTCCATATTGAAGTGAGGTTGGAGGGCAATGCTATCCAGGAAGGTCTCCTGCATGCTAGTCAGCTCCTTTTCTTAGTGACACCCCCATCTCTGGCCATACCTAATCTACTCATTTACTTCTATGCATATGGGTCTATGTAGAAGGCCTAAACAGACTAGGAAAAAATACATTAAAATATCAACAGGTGGTACTTATGCCTGCAATTCTAACTACTCAAGAAGCTGAGAACTGAGGATTGTGGTTCAAAGCCAGCTTGGACACAAAAGTCTGGAAGACCCTTATCTTCAATTAACCACTTAAAAGCCAGAAGTGGAGCTGTGGCTCCAAGTGACAGAGCCCTAGCCTTAAGCAAACAAGCTCAGGGACAGTGCCCAGGCCCAACAAAAAGAAATTAACAGGTGGTTGTGGGAAAGCATTCTGGGTAATATTTCCTTTGTTTTACCTTTTCTATACATTCCTACACTTTCTTTAAGTAAATGTACAGTTATTTAATATTTTGTAAAAGTGCTTGAATGACAGAAAGGGAAAGAAAAAGAAGGTGTGGATTCTTTGAAAGGGCAGAGAAAAGGTTTCAGAGACTACAGGCTGGGGAGAACATGTCAGAGAGAGAAGAGCAGAGCAGAGATCTTTCTGGCTAAATGAAATCCCCTTTTCTATACATAAGGCCTTGAAATGGCTTGGTATTTGTTAGCTTTTCCATTTGCCTAGGTAGTGAGAGTAGTAATTGCCTGAGAATTCTGTTACTGTATTGAATTATTACTGACTGGCTGTTGAACATGAAATTTCCAGATCTGAGCCCTTGAGCATTGCCTCCTTTTTTCATCATTGAGGCAGAATACGCTTGGGAAAATCAGGTGATTGGCAGCCAAGAATTTAGAAACATAAAATCACTATCTTCTTTGTTTTATCCCTTTCATTGCTTCCTAAGCTTCAGTAGTAGCTCAAGGAAAAAGAAAAGAGAAAGAACAGGTTTCTCCCTCTGGCTTGCCTGCTGGCCCCACACAATGTGCTCTAAAAACTGTGAAAGAACAGCAAAAGGTCAACCAATGTAATTTTGTCACTGGGAGATTCCGAGAGCAGGTGGTACTTAAGCCGAGCAGTGAGAGGCCAGCTGGGTTTGGACAGAGAGCAAGGGGTGGGGGTGGGGCCGTAGACAGAGGGAGTGAAGGCACTGTGGCCCTGCAAGTTGCCATAGTTTTATCCTGAAGCCAGGGATCCAGGCTATCTATAGATATCCTTTTGCTCCTTTATTGCAACTAAGTCTCCGTGGCCTTAGCCTCCAGAGCCATGAGAGGGGAGGGAGCCAAGCAAAGCTACCCATTTTCCCACGCACAGCAACTCCCCGGTTGCTAAGGTATTGTGGGATGTTTTTTGTTTGATTTCAGAGTTTATTTGCAGTTTGGATTGACAGTCTCAAATGCATTTGCAAGACCCACAAATCTATTTCTTTGGTCATTGAGCTCAAACGTGTTTCCTTTCAATTTTAAAGTTAGCATAAGCTTCCTAAAACTATTCCCTACACTATCCCCATCCTGTGTATTCACGAGTGGGGAAAATTGAAATAGTCACTTGAAGTGTTTGGAAAGTAAACCTCGGAAACAAGTTGGATAAGAAATGTACTCACTGCCTTATGTAGGAAACTAACCCCTCTCTACACCACTTTGACAATAAAGAAATGAAAAAGAAAGAAAGAAAGAAAGAAAGAAAGAAAGAAAGAAAGAAAGAAAGAAAGAAAGAAAGAAAGAAAAGAAAGAAAGAAAGAAAAGAAAGAAAGTAAACCTCAGGGAGCACATTGCCTATGGCGACACATTCTCTGGCGCGGGGCAGGCGCGCTGCGGAGTTCCCCCGGGTCCCAATGCGCAGCTGCCAAACCAGCCGAGGACGCCCCACCTCCGCCCCTCCCCCGCTTGCGCAGCCGGCTAGGTGAGGGCGGCGCTGAAGCGGCGGGTGACCTGGTTGTTTGTGCCCCCGGCAGCCAGCTCTGGGCCACCAGGGATGCCGGATTCACCCACCGAGGCCACAAGAGACCGAGGTGGCAGCGAGCAGCAACAGGCTTTCTGTGGCAAACGCTGAGCCTGCTTTAGGCTCGGTGTGTGGTGGTCTCCCGAGGCTCCATGGGAGCCACAGGCCTCAGGGCCAAACGCACGCGGGAAAGGCTGTGCAGCGCTCGACACGGTTCTGTTGCATCTGACACTCGGGCTTCCCAAATGAGAAAACATTGAAGGCCTTCCATTGGGCGATTGGCCTCCGTGGGACCCCTGCTAGTGGCTCCAAAGAGATTACAAACAGGACAACATGAGGAGCCGGAGTAACTCCGGCGTCAGGCTAGATGGCTATGCTCGGCTTGTACATCAGACCATCCTGTGCCATCAGGTATGTGTAGGGGGTGATCCCTGGAATCATCGGGAATGTGTGTGTGTAGGGGGTGATAGATTGGAAAGAGATCTTAAGTGAACCCTCACACTTGTACGTGTTTGCTTGCGCGCGCACGCGCATGTATGTATCCTTCCCTCCAGCTGGTGCAATGTGGAATTTGGTAGACTGGATAGAGTCCTTGGGTGAACCCTTCTGTTTGTGTGTGAGGGGGGCGGTAATACTGTCAGTCGACAAATCTTAATGGATCCTGAAAGTGAGCTGTAGGGCTTGGAAAAGAACCAGAGCAGACAAAAATCCATGATTCCCCCAGTGATGGTTTTGGAACTGCAGCTGGTTTCCAGGGACAGAGTTGTTGTTTGTTGACATCTCTGGCCCCCAAATTTTGGACTTGTAAGGCTTTAGACAGTTCTTTCTTCATTTTCAAGATAGAAACACTCCAAACTTTCTTTTACAAGGTAAGTGTGTCCTGTAAACCTAATGAACAGTAGCTTGATGGCTATACTTAACAATTCTTTTTTATGATTGATATTTGTTAAGAGGTTAAATTTTAGGCAGTTTCGCCACACCAAAGAAATGTAACTATGTGAGGTCAAGATTGCTTTAATTAGCCTGATTGTGATAATCTTATAACAATAAGTACATATGTCAAATCATTGGGTTGTAAAAGTTTGGGGGGGGGGGTCAGCTATACCTCAGGAGAGCTGGGGAAACAGCATTTTGTCAGTAGAAGAAAAAGTTACAAATTCATGAGTAGGAAGATAGAATAAAAATTAATTGCCAAGTACCTTTTCATAGATTTGTTTTCCTTTAACACTCTGGTGGGCTGCCTATTCTCTTTCTTGTCCTTACAGAATCCAGTGACTGGCTTGCTTCCAGCCAGCTTTGATCAGAAAGATGCCTGGGTCAGAGATAATGTGTACAGTGTCTTGGCTGTGTGGGGATTGGGCCTGGCCTACCGGAAGAATGCAGATCGGGATGAGGATAAGGCAAAGGCCTATGAACTGGAGCAGGTACTCAAAAAAAAAAAAAACAAAAAAACAGATCTGGAGCTGGACCTATGTGTAGTTGTGGGAAAGGGGAGCAAGACTGAAAGAAAATGTAGTCTTTCTTCATCTTCTAAAATTACATTCCAAAATCTTTTTCAATATTATACTTAACTTTCCTTGCAGTGGAAACTTAGAACTTGCTGATTCTGAGGAAGAAAGTACAGGCCATTTATTACCTTGAAAAATCCTATCCTAAAGTCTTTCCTAAAAAATGTAGAATTTTCTTTCTAAATTAATATATTTTGTTCTCTGTGCTATGTTATACTCTGAGAATTATATTTGTAGGCAGATTTGTACTATTTTATTTCATTTTCAGAAATAATTGTTGATATTTGTATGAGTGTAACTGAAACAAATCAGTAGATCTTCCACTTTAGACACATATTTGTTGATTTTCATAGCTGTGATGTTGTTTCAGAGAGCCTGCTACCTCACCACATCCCAGTCTTGAGCAAAGTAAGGCCAAAGTCAGAAGATACCTTTCAGCCAACCTTCAAGACACTTCTCAGTAAATTAGCATCTTATAGAACTGTTTAAACACAAAGGGAACTGCTTCTACTTGAAGGGCTAAGAAAACACTCTTCTGAGACACAGGAGCTTTTAATGTTGAGAGTCTTTCCTGACAGTTGTATGGATTCTCTTTTCTATTAGTGAAAATGATTTTCTTTACACCAGCCCCTTTTCTCCTGAGTCTTGAGTCTTCTGCTCCCAACTTGAGCAATCTGAATTCCAGTCTTCATCTCTAAATCAGACCAATTATTTTTAAGGGCACAGATATATTTTGAGTCTGTTTTTGACAATGGGACAAGTATCACTGTGTTGTTTTCACTTATAGAAAAGATTGTTTTTGCTTCAGTCTTCCACTTGAACCATGCCCCCAGTCTTCAATCAATTATTGAAAAATACATAGGAAATATGCCAAAAGTTGTAAATTTTTTGTTCTATCTGTGATGGTACAGATCATTATCATAATTGATTTGTAGAAATTTGGAAAGTATAGAGGAGTGTTAAATTTCATTTATAAACCAACCCTGAAAATCCTCTGAACTGATTGCTACTTTGATCTCAAAATTTGTTTTATTTTTGTTTATTTTGCTAGAAATTAGTATCAGTAGAACTGAAATTTACAAACCTGCTACAATTTGATCATTTTTTTCAATATTAGTAGAAGAATTTGTTGTCTTCCAGATGATCATTTGAAAAGTTGACAAAAGTTGGGAAACATTGAGTTGCCCATTCTACAATTTTAATGTTCCAGTACATAACTTTTCACGTAGCTAACAAATAACACCACCCCAGTAATAACCTTGGAATGTTTTATGAAAATGGGAACAATTTCAAAAAAGTTTTTGTGAGAATCCTAAAGTTTCCATAAATTTACATTGTAGATTTAAGTATTAGTAGGTCTCAGGTTTTTTTTCAAATCCAATTCAGCATTAATCTACACCAGGGATCAGAAAGCTATCTCTGTAATGAATCAGATACAATTTTTTTGGTTGTTGTGATTTCTGACCAACTACTCAGCTTTGTAGTTGTAGGACAAAAAAAAACAGAGATGGTATGCAAATAATTAGTATGGTTATATTCCAATAAAACTTCATTTACAATAACAGCCAGAGGCTAATTTGCCCTGGTGTAAATGAGTGACTAAACTCTGGCTGTATATGGGAATTACTTAGGAAGCTTTTGGAAAGAACCTTACTGGACCCCCATTTAGAACAACTGAAGAAAGAATCTCTGGAAGTAGAGCCCAGAGGCAAGTATATTTTTAATTACCTAGGTGATTCTTATGTGCATAGATCAGATGATGACTGATTTATATAGCCAGTACATGAATCCAACACATAAATTCCCATGGAGTAAGTTTCCACCTACTGCCAGCTTTCCATTACTGTGTCAGTTTTCCCCAAAACATTATTGGTTAATCATTTATATCATTTCTTCCAGCTCTCACTTGGTTTCTTTCTTATAATGTCAAAGATCTGATGAATCTGATCACAAGAATTCAAGACCTGCCACATTTTAGATTGCCAATAGAATTTTGTAAATGTATGCTTTACAAAGGTCTATTTCTCTTGGGCACATATTCAGTCTCATAACTATAAAAATAGCCAATAATTGCATAGATAGATATAAAATTGTCTATTCTTTTTTTTAATTTCATAGCAACCCTTTATTTGTAGTACAGAAGCAACACTGAAAAGAGAAGCCATTGTTTTATTTTTTTTTAAATTGTCTATTCTTATATTGTTAGTTCACTGATACATACATCCAAATACTCACACAGAGTCAGTGAATACAAGTATATATAGTTACTGCAATCTAGTGTGCCTGAACCAGAAAAATAGTCAATGTGAGGGAAACAAACCTCCTATACCTCCCATCATTCCTAACTACCCAAGCTCTCCATTAATTTTATCCTGTCTGGGAAACTGAAATTTGAGGATGGAAATAGCTGATAATAGCTGTTTTATAAGAATAATAGTAGATAGCAATCAGAAATTTGGGGGCCACAGTTCCCCAAATTTGTTGTTTATGTTAAAGAAAATTTAGATGGCAATAGTGTGACTATGTGGTAAAGAGTGTTGATGGCAGGCAAGTGGTTAAGACAGAGAGCAAAGAAGCCAAAGCAGGGTGCCCAGGATTCCCACTACTTCCATAATGTCACAAAAATTGAGGCTTTTCTGGTTGATTAGAAATCCTCAATTTGTTGTAAAAAAATTGGTGTCTTTGAGCCAGTATTTTTATATGCAGTTACTGGGATTTGAAAACACATCTTGGGCACGGCCTTTTAACTTTTTCAGTCAAGTCAAGCATTCTACCACTTGAGCCACCACTCCATTTCTGGCATTTTGGTGGTTAATTGGAGATCAGAATCTTGTGGACTTTCCTGACTGGGCTGAATTTGAACTATGATCCTCAGATTTCAGCCTCTTGAGTAGTTAGAATGACAGCAGTGAGCCACAGGTACCTAGTTTGGGCCACTGATGTAAGAAAAGATCATTCAAACTTCACCTTTGCTTCCCACTTTCATTTACTGGGTGTTAGGAAATAAAAGTAGTGGAAACTTTTAAGTATGTTGTGACTTGTATCAGAATTAACTATAAAGTCTCTTCACAGAGGAGGCAATTTTAAATACTTTCCATTGCTAGGTTTATGAATGAGATGGACTCTGCCATGAGGGTCAGAGTAGCCATGGAGATTTTCTTGTAGGGGCTGGAGCCTGTTTCATTACTTTATAATAACTATTTTAGGCTTTCAAATGTACAAAGGCATGTACTGCCTGTTCTTTTTCTTTTTTGAAAAAGGGGTTTTTTAATCATTTTGAGGAGGAGGCCATTAATAGACATTATCTAAGAAGAGGGACTCTAAGAAATAGTTATTTTTTCCCCAATAAAATGCTTTTGTAAGCAGTTGGAGCATACTTTAATAGGCACTTATTCCGTGTGTGTGTCTGTCTGTCTGTCTGTCTGTCTGTGTGTCTGTGTGCCAGTCCTGGGGCTTGAACTTAAGGCCCGGACACTGTATCTGAACTTTTTCTTGCTCCAGCGGGCTTTGAACTGTCATACTCAGATCTTAGCCTCCTGAGTAGCTAGGAGCTACTCAGCGGCCAGTAATCGGCACTTACTCTAATCATGCCTGTTGCTTATATTCCCTCTTGAAGTTTTTTTTTTTTTTTTTAAGTTTTGAAATGGTTTATTATTTTACTTCTCTGGCAATGTAGTAAAGGCAGCAAAACAAGAACAACATTGACTTATTAACACAATCTCCAAATGAATTTACCTGTGAGTAGCTTTACTATACTAGTTTAAATATGAAGAAACTAGACTCTAAACTATTTGAATATGTTTATAACAGAATGATCTGATTCCTTAGTAGATTAGTTTTCAGAAGTGTCCTGAGGCCACCCCTGAGCCAGCACTCCCTGGAGGAACCTTGACTGTGAAACAGAAAGCATCTTAGAGAAATAGAGAATCTTTTCAGTGCTGTATTCTTCTAAAACATATTGCCTACCCATGACACTGCTGATTGTTCCTTCTAGGTTTGTGTAGTATGTGTAATTAGTGTTCCGAATTTTAACGTATTATTGGAAAAAATACAAGTTTTTGAATCTTAGAGAAATAGCAAGGATTTGAAAAAATTTTTAAGAAATTTGTCAATGTTTGAAGGATTAAATGCTTTTATTTTATTCATTATCTTTTAAGTAGTTGTATCACATTTTAAAATATTAGCATAAGATTTAAAAATGTTGGTATGATTTAATAATTATATGATTCATAGCTCTTCCATTGACAAGTGGTAAGCCATAGTAACGATTCCCATTTACCATTACTCTGACTTGCAGTTTATTTTAGTTTTTTTGGGAATATATTTAATAAGTATTTCTACTTATCAAAATCTGAAGTCTTGGCTAGTTCACAATTGATAAAAGTTAATGTGGTAAAGCCTTTCTATGCCATATGATATATTTTAGAATATCACTAGAGCGTTGTGATTTTTTTTCAGCTCACTTGCCCTTTTTCTCCAGGTGGATTGTCCTCTGCTAAGATGGTTGGCTCATCGTCACACAAATGTGCAGAACCTTGGATTCGTAATTTTTTTTAACTTGAAGGGATCACAAACTGTCACTTTTGATTCTACTTTTAGCTCTTCGGCATACCTATAAAGTAAATGCCATGTAAATAAAACCGAGGATAGGATTACTTGTTCTCAAAAGGTCATGTACCAACTGCAGTCGCTGAGTAAGTGTTCTTGCATCTCAAGATGTTTATAATAGTCATGTTCTCATTTATTTCTGCAGAGTGTAGTGAAACTAATGAGGGGACTGCTGCACTGCATGATCAGACAGGTATGACACTAGTGTAACTTGTTCTCTAATAAAAGCATATCAGAGGGATATCTCTACATGTTAGAGAATGTTTACAGCACTTTTTTCAGTTTCACAAATAATACACTAATTTTACAAAATGTGGACAATCAGGAAAAATTTTGTCCATAATCTTGCCACCCAGTAACCACTGAAATGGTTCCTTCCAGTCTTTTGTAACCCTTCTACAAATGGCTTCTTAAATGTGTTTTATCATCACTCTACATAAAATTATGTGTTCTTGGTATAAGATGATACATGATTAAAGTCCATTATCTGAAACACTTAGGGACAGATTCATTTTACAATGAAGAATTTTTGGCTTCTGTATGTGTATGTTTCTGTCCTAGGGCTTGAACTGACGGTCTAGGTGCTATCTCTGGGCTTTTATTGCTCAAGGCTACTATTCAACCACTTTATCCACAGCACCACTTTCTGCTTTTTGGTGGTTAATTGGAGATAAGTGTTTCTTGGACTTTTCTTTGTACCTCCTCGATACTCAGATCTCAGCCTCCTGAGTAGCTAGGATTACAGGTGTGAGCCTTTGATGCCTGGTAGAATTTCTGGATTTACACAAAGATAGTAGAGTACATATACCGTATTTTTTAACGAAAAAATTATTTTTTAAAAATTGTTTTACCCTAGGAGATCTTAAAACCTGTTGGAAAACACTGGATCTAATTCATCTGGAGAGGAAAATCAGTATTTTTAAAGTAGAAATTATGGCCTAGCTTCCTAAAGTGACTGCCATAGGAATACAACAAATCTACAATGACTGTGGTTTAGTGGTAGAGTGCTTGCCTAGCATGCATGAAGCCCTGGCTTCAATTCCTCAGCTCTGCATAAGCAAAAAAAGTGGAAAGTGGTGCTGTGGCTTAAGTAGTAGAGAGCTAGCCTTGAGCAAAAGAAGCTCAGGGACAGTGCCCAGGCCCTGAGTTCAAGCCCCAGGGCTGGCAAAAAAAACCCTGTAGACTTGTAAACTTTCTTATCTACAAATGATTTTACGTGCATAGGGTACTAGGAATTGAACCCAGAGCACATGCTGAGCATATACTAACACCTGTCTACACTCCTAGCTCCCAGTATTTGTCTTCTAATGTATAGTTTCATCTTCTGTCATACTTTTTTCCTGTCACTCTGTGTCCCTTACCTGTTCATTTCTTCAAAATATAATCTCTTTTCCTAATTTCCCTCAAAATTCCTACTTTAGTTTTAGGAACAAATGTATAACACCTAGTTATACATATCTCTTGCCAAGCTGTTTTCACACAAACACTGAGAATCTCAGATGATATCAACAATATGTGAAAACAATCACCTGAAGAGTCAAAGAGGAATTGAACAGGAAATAGCTGGTTTTGATCTCTTGTTACCATTTTTTAACTGAATTGCTTACATTGAAAAATAATAACAGATTTTCCCAGCCATGTTAGTGTTGGGAAGAAGCCTCAATGCATTTCAAATATTCACAATTTTTTGAATACAGAATGCAATGGTGTGTTTTGGAGTACTGTGGAAGCATGGTATATGAGATTCTTTTTTGAATATCCCTTTTATTGTTTTTTTTTTTAAATTCAGGTGGATAAAGTAGAGTCTTTCAAGTATAGTCAGAGCACTAAAGATAGCCTCCATGCCAAGTACAACACAAAAACTTGTGCCACTGTAGTGGGTGATGACCAGTGGGGACATCTGCAGTTGGATGCTACGTCTGTGTACCTGCTCTTCTTAGCACAAATGACTGCTTCAGGTGGGTATAAGGAGTAAAGTACTGCAAGCCCCTGAGCTTGGTGCTCCAGCATGCTTGGCTTCTACAAAGGTATTGACCAGAAGAGAACACAACTGTTTATATTACTCAAAGAAGCATACTGCAAACAGAATGATATTTTGCTAATTTTAAGCTCTGTGAATTCTTTTTAATATTCTGTTATGTTGAGAAACAAGTCTAGAGTGCTAACTAATATTCCTATAATTGAGAATAATGAAGTTGAGGTAGCTCTTCTATAAAGTTATTTTTATTATTTGTTAATCTTCAGATACCAGAAAATATAAAGGAAGGACTAGAGTTTCCTTTCCTATTTTTATACAACATACTGATATACCAGCAGCTAGTGTAAATATAAATAAAATCATTTTATATATGCTGTAAAAATTTAACATAAACACAATATCAGTTTATATGTATCTACCCTGTATTTAAGGAAATAAGTTAGAGATTACAATCTAAACATTTTTATTGAATGATACGCTCTTTTGAGGTAATTTCATTGTTGGCTTTAGTTGTTTGACTTCCAAAAGGAAAGTAGAAGAAACAAGAGAATGTTCTTTTATTCATGTTAAGTTATGCAAGGGACAATGAATCTTACATTCATTTATAAATTTAATAAGATCATTCCAAAAATTTTCTGAATAAGTTAATGTACTTATTATAATAACCACATTTTTCGGCAGTACTGGGATTTGAACTCAGGGCCTTGTACTTTGCTAGGCTGTTACTCTACCATCTGGGCCATACCAATACTTGTTTTGTTGGGTAGGCAAATGATTCACCTCTGAGTTATATTGCCAACATTTTGTGGGGTTCTTTGTTTTTTATTTTTTGTTTTCTGGTCCTGGGGCTTGAACTCAGGGCGTGGGCTTTGTCCCTGAGCCTCTCTGTGTTCCAGGCTAGCACTCTAGTATTTGAGTCAGAGCACCACTTCCAGCTTTTTCTGAGTGTTTATTGGAGATAGGAGTCTCATGGACTTCCCTTCCCTAGCTGGCTTTGAACCACGATCCTCAAATCTCAGCCTCCTGAGTAGCTAAGATTACAGGCATTGAGCCACCAGCACCCAGCTTGTCGATTCTCTTAAAAAATAACTTTATTGGGGCTGGGAATATGGCCTAGTGGTAAAGCGCTCACCTCATATACATGAAGTCGATTCCTTAGCCCCAGGACTAGCAACAAAACCAAACCAAAACAAAAACTTTATGTACAAGCTCTCACTATTATTCAAACTGTTTTCAAACTTGAGATCCTCCTGCCTCAGCCTCCTGCATAGCTGGGATTACAGGTTTGTGCCTCCCTATCCTACTAATACTACATTTTTGACATTTCAGTATCTTTATTTTCGGGATCATTGATACTAAAGGCATCCAAGGTAGCACTTCCCTCAGAATACCCTGAATTCTTACAGAAATATTTAGCTGATTTTTTTTTTTTTTTTTTTGGCCAGTCCTGGGCCTTGGACTCAGGGCCTGAGCACTGTCCCTGGCTTCTTCCTGCTCAAGGCTAGCACTCTGCCACCTGAGCCACAGCGCCCCTTCTGGCCGTTTTCCATATATGTGGTGCTGGGGAATCGAACTGAGAGCTTCATGTGTAGGAGGCAAGCGCTCTTGCCACTAGGCCATATTCCCAGCCCCTTACAGAAATAGTCATAAGCTCCTTTTTTTTTCTTAATTATTGTCAAAGTGATGTACAGAGAGGTTACAGTTTCATACGTTTAGGCCTTGGGTACATTTCTTGTACTGTTTGTTACCTCCTCCCTCATTCATAAGCTCCTTTTCTTTTCCTCTCTAGAACACAAACCAAGAAGCTAAATAAGCTTTGTTAAAGGTACTGGGGAAATGGACTCAGGGCTACATGTTAGCTGGACAGTTCTATTTGATTCATGCCTGCATTCCCTTTTTGCATTGGCTATTTTCAAGGTAGTTTCTTGCTTTATGCCTAAGCCAGCCTGGGCTCTTCTCATACTTACACTTATCATTGAAGATGACAGACACACACCACTACATCCAGCCATTAGTTGAGATGAAATCTCTTGAACTTTTATGCTCAAGCTAGCCTTGAACCATGATCCCCCATCTCCTCCAGTGGCTATCCATGTTCTTCCTCCTTTGGGAGGATAAATGTCCTCAGGAGTAAAAAATGCTTTTAGATATTTTTATTTTTGGGTCTTATTTGTGTTTGAACTCAAGGTATGGTGTATGCTAGGCAGGTTACTCTACTGCTTGAGCCACATATTCAGCCCCATTAGTTATTTTTTAAATTGCATCTATGTTTATGCAGTGATCCTCCTACTTATGCTTTTTTGCATAGCTGGAAATGACAGATAATATGCAAACCTGTGCTTTAATTTGTTGAGATGAGGATCTCCTCAACTTTTCTCTGGTCTGTCTTCCAACAATAATCTTTCTCATTTTAACCTCCTGAGTTGCTAGGAAGACATGGGTGAGCAACTATGTCTGGTTTACTTCTTTTTGTACCAGTGCTGGGGGCTTGAACTCAATGCTTGGGCAGCATCTCTGAGCTTCTTTGTTCAGATCTTTTTTGTACTCTGTCACTGAACCACAGCTCCACTTCTGGCTTTTTTGATAGTTGGAAATAAGAGTCTCATGGACTTTCTTGACTGGACTGGCTTCATATTTCAATCTTTAGATCTTAGCCTCCTGAGTAGCTAGGATTATAAGCATGCGCTACCAGCATAAGGCTGCATTTTGCACTTTCATTTTTAAAGATGACTGCTGTAAAGGGTAGTATTGAGAATTGCAGAATGTGATCTTACACATAATGCATTTTACACTCTTAATCATACA
Organism: Perognathus longimembris pacificus; assembly: GCF_023159225.1. Lineage (NCBI taxonomy): Eukaryota > Metazoa > Chordata > Mammalia > Rodentia > Heteromyidae > Perognathus > Perognathus longimembris. The sequence continues at coordinate 59,434,280 of NC_063188.1, forward strand.
AGATGCCTACCAGTTCCCAATGGTTTGGCTTATTTTAGATGTATTTTTGTTTTTGTCAGCCATGATGCTTGAACATGGAGCCTCGGGTGCTGTCCCTGAGCTGTTTTGCTCAAGGCTAGCGTTCTACCACAGGGGGTAAGGAGTCTCATGAACTTTCCTATCCAGGCTGGCTTTGAATCACTGTCCTCAGATCTCAGCCTCCTGAATAGCTAGGATTGTAAGCATGAGCCACCAGTGCCTGGCTTATTTTAGGTTTATTTCTGTATATATAATAGCAGCTATAACTCCATTTCTAATAGCATTTAACACAATTCTGAGGGTTTTTTAGGGGGATGGTACTGGTATTTGAACTCAAGGACTCATATTTGCTAGGCAAGCATTATACCACTTGAGTCATATCCTTAGCCTTTAACTCTGGAGGTTGTATTTTTTTTTAATAAAGCAAACAGTGGTTTATAATTTTGAGCCCAGAATAGAAGTAGAAATGACACTATAAGAGACATATTTATCTAATGGCTTATTTCTTTAATTCTAGCTACTCAGGAGGCTACGGTTTGAGGATTGTGGTTTGAAGCCAACCTAGGCAAAATAGTCTAAAAGACTGTTCATCTCCAGTGAACCAGAAAAAAGCTAGATAGAGAGCTGTGGCTCAAGTGGTAGAACACTAGCTTTGAGCATGTAAGCTCAGTGACAGGCCTGAGTTCAATCTCCAGGACCAGCACACACAAAAAAAGCTAAGAAGCAGTGCTCAAGCCCCGAGTTCAAGCTCCAGTACACCCATCAGAACACAAAATCACATGTACACACACACAAAGGAAACATGTTTATTAATAAAAGAACTGTTTATTATTAACTTATTTGTATTTCAACTGAATGAGAGCTGACTTTGACAAGTGTTTAGCATGAAGTAGATATTTTCTCCGGCCTTTTAATGAAATAAAGAACAAATAGAAATTAATAACTCAGAAAAAGGGAATATTATGGGCACAAATTTTTGAAAAGTTCTAAACACCAAGACAAATCTAGGCGTCTTCTGTGATTAAAAGTATAAAGTGCAGCCACATGCTGATAGCCCATGCCTGCAATCCTATCTATTCAGTAGGCTTAGATCTGAGGATCACCATTCAAGGCCATCCCCAGAAGGAAAGTTTCTGAGACCCTTATTTCCAATTAACCATGCACCAAAAAAGTATAAAATGCATCTGAAAAAATGGCAAAATAGGAAGTTATTAACAAGAGATGGGTCAGAGTACCTATGTGCCATGCTAAATGATGTCTGCAATTAGCAGAGAGCTATTCAAGGCAGACAATCAAGGAAGTTTCAGATTTTTCTTTGTAGTAGCAGCAGGCTGACAGATTGAACAGTTTGGGGAATTACGATGGAAGACTAGTTAGGAGATTTGTGGAATTATTTTGGGCAAGAATGATGTAGAATTTATATAGGTGGTTTACTGGGAAAGTGAAAAGAACCCATGTGTGGTATAACTGGTAGAAAGAGTATGAACGTTCTTCATAGAACATGTAGCCATACAGTGCATGTTTCTGAATATTCTTACTTACTCCCAACTTTAGTTAATAATGGCATAAACTTAATCTCAACTTTGGTTAAGATCGGGGCATTGTTCTAGTGTTAGAAACCCTGCCTAGCAAGCTTTAGGCATTATATCGATCCCTAATACTATACCAAAAATAATTTAAAAAAACAACAGATAAACAGAAATCTGATTGTAATTTAGAAAATGGTAGAAGGACAGCATAAATGCTAAAAATGATTTTTCAAACTACTGATCATTGCAGTCTTTGGAAATTGTCCCAAGGGCATATAGCAAGTAGAGAAACACCTAAGAAATCTACTAAATCTTTTGATAGGACAATAGCATTTGTTGGGTGGCAACCTACACTTTCCCTATACCAACTCAATATGAGAGAAGTACTGGTCAGGGTGGGGTTAACCAAAAGCATAAGGACATATGTCTCCCTTAGTCCCAACTTAAGGTTAATGTAACTTCCCAAGAAAGGTGGATTGCTACCATTTCTCAGCTTCCCCAGTTCCATGTTATGGAAGTGCCTAGTTCAAGCAACAACAGCTCACAGTTCCTCCCCTTTGCCAGCCCCATGTGAAGTAGAATCTTTACCAGAACCATGGCAGGATGAAAGTACCAGCTGTGTGCCCTCAGTATGTTACGGGGTCGGGGAAGGTTCCATGTCCCCCCAAGAGTCCACCACTCAGACAGTCTCAAGCAAAAAGATGGGTTTATTGGGGAAGCAAAAAGCAAACTGCCCGGTCAGGGACGTAGCACAGACTCGGGAGCTGAAACTACGCCCCTGAAAAGCGGGCTGACCGGCCAGGGACACAGTGCAGACCCTGGAGCTGACACCATGACCCTGAGCATTCCTCAAAGTGGGGTTTATAAAGGTAAAAGTGTAGCACAGATGTAGGAAGTTGGCGCGAGGGGTAGAGCAAGCAACAAACAAGTTAAGCAAGCCATTTACAGAAGCAGAATTTTGGGGTCAGGTTGACCTAATAATCAAATGGAGTCAGCTCTATTCCCCCCAACATTTCCTACCATGTTTGCCTAATCAAGATGGAGTCAGCTCTACAAGAAATACACCTCTTGGACAGAAGTTCCACACTGGGATACACAAGTTGAGAAGCTCAGAGGCTACTTCCCTAGCCTTCATTTGTAATGCAGGAGTGTTACTCCAGAAGTACACACTGTTCTCAACATTACCAACCTTGTTGCTAGGCAGAGGAGGGACAAACCAAAAGGACAAAACTTTGCTCTTCCAAAAAAGTTGACTTTTGGGTAACAAAGTATGAGAAAGTTCAGGCCTAGGGGCACTCTTAAAAATGCAGATTTTTTTCTAGTACTGGGGTTTAAATTTAGAGACCTCTTGCTTGCAACAGCTGACAATCTACCATTTCAGCCACACTTCCAGCCCAGATATTTGGTAGTTAATTGGTCTCTTGGTCTTTTCTGCCTGGGCTGGCTGTGAACTGTGATCTAGGTTTCAGCCTCCTGAGTAGCTAGGATTTACAGATATCAGGCACTGGTGCTTGGCTCTCTGCTTTTTATTTTTATCAATTAAGATGAAGCAAGTTCTTCAATAAAACCAAGAAGCTAGGTAGGCACTGATTGCTCTTGCCTATAATACTAGCTACTCGGGAGGCTGAGATCAGAGGGTTACTGTTTTAACACTGCTCCAGCAGGAAAAATCCATGAGACTCTTATCTCCAATTAACCACAAAAAGCCAGAAGTGGAGCTGTTGCTTAAGTGGAAAAGTACTAGCCTTGAGCAAAAGTTCAGGGACAGCCCAGGCACTGAATTAGAGACCCAGGACTGGCACAAAAAAGCAAGAAGCTAAAAGTCAGACTAGTTAAAAGTTTTAATGGAACTAAGGACAAAGAATCTTCTGAGAGGTTGAGATCTGAGCATCATGATTCAAAGCCAGCCTAGTCAAGAAAGTCTGTGAAACTCTTACCTTCAATTTAACTGCCAAAAAGCTGGAAGTTGAGCTGTGCCTCAAGTGGTGGAGTGCTAGCCTGGAGCAAGAACGCTCAGCAGCAGTGCCCAAGCCCTGAGTTCAAGGGCTAGGACCAGCCCTCACACAAAAGTCTTCTGAGTGTTAGAAAAAGTCTCGAAGACTTTACTCAAAATCACCCGGAAAGGATCCTGAATTAAATTGTTTCAGACTTTGGAGAAATTTATTCCTTGAGGTATTGGAAGCAGTTGAGGCAAACAATTTAATAGATTAGAGATGGTTGAAGAGACAGATGGTTGAAGAGACAGTGGCTGGAAAGTTTTCCCAAGGCTATCCCCAAGGTGAGAGACCCTCTGAGAGATGCTGCCTACTCTGAGGAAAATAGACTTACCTGAAATACTCCAGACAAGTTATTAAATAAACCCAAGCCTCAGAGAAAATGGTATGTTGGACTTATAAGGAAAGACTTCAAAAAGTTTCTATAAAAAATGTACACAAATTAAAAGGAAACTATGGGGCTGGGGATATAGCCTAGTGGCAAGAGTGCCTGCCTCGGATACACGAGGCCCTAGGTTCGATTCCCCAGCACCACATATACAGAAAACGGCCAGAAGCGGCGCTGTGGCTCAAGTGGCAGAGTGCTAGCCTTGAGCGGGAAGAAGCCAGGGACAGTGCTCAGGCCCTGAGTCCAAGGCCCAGGACTGGCCAAAAAAAAAAAAAAAAAGGAAACTATGTTTAAAGTAATAAACACCGATCAGTAGATAATCATAAGGACATAGCCAAAAATAATAAAAGTGAACAGAACCTTAGAGAAATGTAGAGCAAATATTTGTAGTACCACTACATATAGTACTAGAGTACTACACAGAGGGTAAGGAGAACAAAATTTACACTCAAGAAATAATGGTGAGGGGCTGGGAACATGGCCTAGTGGTAAAGTGCTCGCCTCGTATACATGAAGCCCTGGGTTTGATTCCTCAGCACCACATATATAGAAAAAGCCGGAAGTGGTGCTGTGGCTCAAGTGGTAGAGTGCTAGCCTTGAGCAAAAAGCCAGGGACAGTGCTTAGGCCCTGAGTTCAAGCCCCAGGACTGGCAAAAAAACAACAACAACAAAAAGAAATAATGGTGAAATCATCACAAATTTGATGAGAAGCATAGCATTTCAGTAATTTCCAAGTAGCATAAACATGGATCTACATTTCCTTTTTTCTGTTATCAAGTGCATTGCACTACATTGAAAGAATGTTAAGATGACAACAACCCTTATTGGTCTACAGATTTAATACAGTATCTATCAAAATCTAACATGGTTTCTGTAAGAGATTTTCAAGTAGACAACCGAGGATGGAGAACTCCTCAGTATTCTAGCAGAAGAACTTTATTCAGCTGAACTGTGCCTGCTGCTAAATCAAGGCATGTGTGACAGGCTCTAGACTCACTCCAAGGTAGCGCCTTCTCTAGGGTAGGAAGTGGGAGGTGTGTCCAGGTGGGTTAGTGTGTCTCCAGATGGATTTAGGATGTGACCTCAGAGGTGGGGAAAGTAACCACCTCCAGGTGTGTCAGTTACCTAGGTAACTGGACTGAGATTTAAACAGGCGGAGGCATCTGCGTGGAGCCCTCTCAGGGGACCTTACATTCAGGCCTTTTAATAATTATGAAAAAGGGCACCAACACTCTGGCTTCTTCCTGCTGGCAAGGGGCGTCGACATTAGGAATAAAAGGTGGAGATGTGGCCCCTCCAGGAGAAGGCAAGCTGCAGCTGTTCCTTGGTGGTAGATGCCAGTCCTTGAATGAAGCCTGGAAGAAGTCTCATGAGGCAGAGTTATTTCTCCAAAACTGCCTGTTTTTTTTCCCTTTGGCTTGTGGGGTAGATCAAACCCAGAATGGCTAGCTTTTGGAGAGGGAACCTAAAGAGGCGTTCTCTGGAACCCAGCCCGCATCGCACTCTTGAGGGCACAAGCCAAAAGATTGGGCCATTGAGTGATTTTCTAGCCGATGAGGCATAGGAGTCCACAAGGACATAGACAGGGGGTCTACGAGGACATGGATAGGGGGGTCTGCAAGGATGTAGAGTCAAATTCTTGATTCAGGCATCCCTGAAATGAGAACAGACTGGCCAAAAAGGCATTCATGATCCCTCTGGCGTGGTCAGACAAACAGAGGACCTGTAGATAGGAGTCACTCACCAGACTTACAGTGGAGATGGTGTGGAGGATGCATAGCCAGCAGTGGTAAAGGTGAGAAGTCCGAAGTTACTTTCCTCCGGCTTTTGGCCTGAGGAGGGGTGGTCAGGAAGGCGGATTAACCCGCAGAAGAGCAGAGGGAGGAGGAGATCCAGCAACTCCTGACTGTCCCCACCCAAGTCACAGCACCAGATGTAAGATTCACCAGAAAGGAAAGGAACCTCGCCACATGGCTCAGGCAGAAAGGAGTTTATTGGGGGGAAAGCAGATTGCCAGACCACACAAGATGGAGGTGTGGGGAGACAGAATGGAAGAAGGGAAAAGAGAAAAGAGTGAGAGTAAAAGAGAAAAGGAAAGAGCAGGGACTGGGACTGTGTTGAGCCAGATTATATAGGAAAAGGCCAGAGACCTGGCCAGGTGGATTGGATGTGACCTTAGAGAAGGAGGAGGAAACTGCCTCCAGGTGTTACCTAGGCAACTCAGGTACTGGGTGCAGACTTAAACAGGTGGGGGGCATCTGCATGAAGACCTTACAGCTTCTTTGTGTAAATTGACAAGCTGATTCTAAAATTCATATAAAACCTCAAGGGATCCAGGTGAATCAAAACAACTTTGAGGGACTGGGGATATGGCCTAGTGGCAAGAGCGCTTGCCTCGTATACTTGAAGCCCTGGGTTCGAGTCCCCAGCACCACATATACAGAAAATGGCCAGAAGTGGGGCTGTGACTCAAGTGGCAGAGTGCTAGCCTTGAGCAAAAAGAAGCCAGGGACAGTGCTCAGGCCCTGAGTCCAAGGCCCAGGACTGGCCAAAAAAAAAAAAAAAAAAAAAAAAAACTTTGAAAAAGAACAGTTAGAAGACTTCCACTTCCCAATTTCAAAAATTAACTACACAGCTTCAGTAATCAAAACAATGTGTTATTGGCCTAAGGATAGACATACACATATTTGGAATAGAATTGTAAATTCAGAAATAATCTATCACGCTATGTATAGTTGATTTTTGAGAATAATTCATTGGGGAAACAAAAAGGCTTCAAAAATCATTGATGAGCTGAATGCAGTGGTTTCTACCTATAATCCTAGCTACTTAAGTGGCTGAGATCTGAGGCTCAAGGTTTGAAGATAGTCCAAGCAGGAAAACCCATGAGACTTATCTCCAGTTAACCACCAAAAAGTCAGAAGTTGCATTGTGACTTGAGTGGGTAGAGCATTAGCTTTGAGCAAAAAAAAAAAAATCTCAGTGCACCATGTGCACAGGCCCTGAGTCCAAGTTTCACAATCAGCACCAAAAAAGTCAGTAACGGACAACCTGGTGTCCACACATAAAAGCATGAAATTTGACTTCCTCAAATTTCTCAAAAACTGAACTCAAAACAAATCATAAACCTAAATGGAAGAGAAAACTATTGCATTGAGCCCTTTAGAGAAACAGAACCAATAGAATATAAATATGAGGAAAATTTTTAGGTTGGATTATATAATCAGAAACTGAATCGTCTCACAGTAGCTAGCTATAGGCTGGACAGCCAGGAAAACTGACAGCTGCTCAGTTCACGAAGCTGGAAGTCTCCAGAGTAAGAGGCCAATGATAATCCATTCCTGGGTGGAAGACCTAAAAGTGCCACCGGTGCGAGTCTGTATTCAAAGACTTATGGAACCTAACATCTGATATCCATACATGATAGCAGCTAATAAAATACACCTGCTTAAGAAAGGCTCAGTGTGAACAAGTCTAGCTTCCCCTCAAACTACTGTATCCACATTCAGGGTAGGTCTTCCCCACTCAATTTGCAGACCCAATTTGTGGTCACAGATGCACCCAGAAATATGCTTTTCCAAATGTCTAGCTACCGCTCAGACCAGTCAAGTTGAAAACAAAAATTATTCACACTAAAAAGCACGATTGGTGTGGCATAAGAGAACACCAAATACTGTGTGGCATTAACACAAGAAATTTATTATCTCAGTGTTGGTATTGGCAAGATCTATCTAGACTTGCAAATGTATTCTTTGTCACTGTGTCCTCATATGGCATTTTCTCTTTGTATATAAGAATGTCAGTCCTATTGGACTAAGGCCCTACTGTAATAATCTTATTTATCTCCTTATCTTCTTTAATCTCCCAATTCCAAATACAGTTACATTAGGGGCCAGAGCTTTAGTATATTATTTTGGGGGTGGGGAGGAAACAGAACCCTGTTCATAACAAACACTCAAGAGAAAACATAAGAGAATATCTTCTTGACCTTAGTTTAGGCAAAGTATTCTTAGATGTGATACTAAAAGCATAAGCAACTAAAGAAAAAGTAGATAAACTGGAACTTCTCAAAATTAAGAATTTTTGTCCTTCAAAGGACCCCTTCAAGAAAGTAAAAAAAAAGTCCATAGAATAGGAGAAAATATTTGCTAATAATATATCTGATAAGGGACTTGAATCTAGAATAAAGAACTATCATAAGTCATTATTAAAAACAATATCCTATCCAGGCCCCAGTGGCTCATGCCTGTAATCCTAGCCACTCAGGAGGCTGAGACCTGAGGATCATGGTTCAAAGCCAGCCCAGGCAAGAAAGTCCCATGAGACTCTTACATCCAATTAACTACAGAAAAACAGAAGTGACTCTGTGGCTCAAGTGGAAGAGCTTAAGAGATCAGGGACAGTGCCCAGTCCTAGGTTCAAGCCCCATGACCTACAAAAGTAAAGAAAAGAAAAACAGTAGCTTAAAATGATCATATAAAATGATTAGTCAAAATGAACTACTAGAAGTGGAAACAAAATGTTTTTGTTATTTTGCTTTTTTCCCTCTTTCGTTGCTGTTTTTGTTTTCTATACCTTTTGTCTTGTATGTAAGTTTATCTGTCTGGGGGAAGGTAAGAGGGAGCACAGAAATGGAGAGACAAAGAGTGAAAGAGGTAGCAGTGATACTCACCAGACATTATGTTGAAAATTAACTATACAACTTTTTATGGGGGAGTGGTGAGGGAAGAAATATACAAAAAGAAATATACTTATTGTGTGACTCAAGTAACTGTAACCCCTCTGTACATCATCTTTATAATAACAATTTAAAAACTAGAAATAATAGCCTAATTAAGATGAGTATGGTGATACACACCTGCAATCCTAGCTATTGGGAGGCAGAGGATAAGAAGATTGGGGTTTGAGTTGAGCCTGGTTAAAGGTTAGTGAGACTATGTCATCACTAAGCCAACTGTGGTATGTGTTTGTGGTCCCAGCTATGTGGGAAGTCATAGGTAGAAAAATCACTATCAGAGGCTAGCCCCATGCAAAAAATGCAGTACCTCACCTAAAAAATAATTATAGCACAAAAGTCGGCCTGGGTGTATGGCTCAAGTTGTAGGTTCCCTGCTACGCAAGCACAGGTCCCTGAGTCCAAAGCTACGTGCTGCAAAAAGGAAAACAAAGGGGAAAAGGTAAAAATACTTATCATATGATGCAGCAGTTTCATTTTTTTTGCCAGCCCTGGGCCTTGGACTCAGGGCCTGAGCACTGTCCCTGGCTTCTCTTAGGCTCAAGGCTAGCACTCTGCCACTTGAGCCACAGTGCCACTTCTGGCCGTTTTCTATATATGTGCTGCTGAGAAATCAAACCATGGGCTTCATGTATACGAGGCAAGCACTCTTGCCACTAGGCCATATTCCCAGCCCCCAGCAATTTCATTTTTAAGTACATAGATATCCAGGAGAAATAAAAAAATTCACACAAAAATATTTACATGAAAGTGGTAAAGCACTAGCCTTGAGCACAAAGAGGCTCAGGAACAGCACCCAGGCCCTGAGTTCAAGCCCAGGCCTGGAAGAAAACAAAAAAAAGGAAGAAGGAAGGAAGGAAGGAAGGCAGGCAGGAAGGAAGGAAGGAAGAAATGAAGGAAGGAAGAAAAAACAGAAAAAAACTTTGCATGAATATACATAAAGCATTATTTATCATAACCAAAAATGTAGTACTATCCAAATGTCTATCAACTGATGAATGGTTAAATAAACCATGTTACATCTGCACTATGGAGTATCTCTAGAAATAAAGAAGTACTGCTACACACTACAACACAAAATGAATCTTGAAAACATGTACTCAATGGAAGAACCTAATTATTATAGGTCACATATTGTATGATTCTGTTATATGAATGTCCAAAGAGACAAAGCCATAGTGACACAGGCAAGTATTAAAAGGATGTGGAAGAGTGACTGATGACAAGTATAAGATCCTAAAATTGATTGTGGCAATGGTTGCACAACTATACATTCACAAAAAAAAAGAATACATTGAATTGTATACTTGGAATGGATGAGTTGTTTGGTGTCCAAATTGTATTTCAAAGTTTTTTTTAATGTGGAAGAACAGTTTAAGGGCTGGGAATATGGCCTAGTGGCAAGAGTGCTTGACTCGTATACATGAAGCCCTGGGTTCAATTCCCCAGCACCACATATATAGAAAATGGCCAGAAGTGGCGCTGTGGCTCAAGTGGTAGAGTGCTAGCCTTGAGCAAAAAGAAGCCAGGAACAGTGCTCAGGCACTGAGTCCAAGGCTCAGGACTAGCAAAAAAAAAAAAGAAGACTGGGAAGAAGAACAGTTTAAGTCAGTAATATTAGCCAGCTGAGTACAAGTCAGTCTAAGTGAAGTAGATTTAAGTTTAGTCCAGCATCAACTCCATTTTCTGTTCTTTTTTCCTCAGGACTCCATATCATCCATAGCCTAGATGAAGTGAATTTCATACAGAATCTTGTGTTTTACATTGAAGCTGCATATAAAACTGCTGTAAGTACTCATTTTAGAACGGATTTTAAACATATAATGATTTTGGCTCTAAACTCCCAGACAGCCTATCCCTTCTCTTAAAGCTGCCTTGCATACTGAATTAATCTAAAAGGTTTCAGGCAAAAGTTGTCTTCACTATTTGTGTGTGTGTGTGTGTGTGTGTGTGTGTGTGTGTGTGTGTGTGTGTGCATGCGCACGTGCGCACACTCATGCTGGGGCTTGAACTCAGGACACTCAGCTTTTTTGCTTAAGGTTGGCTCTCTACCACTGGAACCACACCTCTTCTTTAAGAGGGGGATTTTTCTGGGTAATTGGAAATAAAAGTTTCATGAACTTTTCTGCCTGGGCTAACTTTCAACCATGATATTCAAACTGCAGCCTCCTGAGTAGCTAGGATTGGATAATAGATGTGAGCTACCAGAAACCAGCTTCATTATCTTTCTTTATTAAGATCTATCATCCTCTGTTTGCCTTCTACTAAAAGGGGTACAGAGATAAGGGGGCCTAGATGGCATGTTTTCTTACATTCCTCTCATCCTTAGTATTTCATGACATATATTTGACAATCGGAGGCTACATATGGTGTTACTTTAAAGGTTTCAAGTCTTAAATAGGGTTAAAATGGCTGTAGAATATTATGGGCCTGTTGGCTACATAGACATAAAATTTAATCAGGAGTTTAATATTATTTGCAATAAGTGACTCAGCACTTACCATGCCAAAAATGTCTTTACAACAATCATGTTAGGTATATTCATATTAAATGACCATAATTAATATCTTGTCTGTGTAAAATCTTAGGTTAGGTGTCATATAGGGATGTATGGGTCTTCAGTCTAACAGAGGCAAGTTTTCATTGCTATTGTTAATTCATTAATTTCCCACACTAAAAATAATCCAGATGTCAGCCAATAGGTAACTGGATAAACAAATTTTAATATGTCCACAAAATGGAATAAATAAAAAAGGAATAAACTGTTTATCAAAATGGAACCTCATGGATGAATTTTAGTTATTATTCTTAGTTGAAGAAGGTGCATAAGAATGTGCATATTGTTTGATGCCACTAACATAAAATACAAGAAATCTATAGTGACAGTAAACAGATCCCTGAATGCCTCACAACAGGAACAGAGGGAAAGAATTGCAGAGGGGCTTAGGAGACTTGTGGGGATTTTACAAGTGTCCTTTACTATAATAATAATAACACAAATGTAGGTCAAATATTAATTACATTTTGGTGTTTAAATATGTGTCATTTGTACACCATTTTGAACACTGTACAGAAACATATCTTCTCTGCCACTATGTTCCTTTTGTTCTTTATATATTTTATTGTTATTATAAAAGTGATGTACAGAGGGGTTACAGTTATATAAATCAGATAAAGAGTACATTTCCCTTGCTGTCTCCCAGTTTTTCCCACAAGTTGTGGGTGAGTACCACTGCTGCATTTGTTCACCCTTTGTCCCACCATTTCTGTGCCTGCCAAAGACAGATAAATGAACAAACAAGACAAAAGGAAAAGAAAACAAAAACAGCAACAAAGGAAAAACCTTGTTTCCATTTGCTGTGTTCCTTTGTCTTTTCTCTCTTCTCCACCCCTCCCCTCCCCTTCACTCTCCTCTCTTTCCCTCCCCTCTTCTTTCTCCTCTTCTGCTCTTTTTTGTGTCAGTACTGGGGCTTGAACTCAGGTCCTGGGCACTGTCCCTTCTTTTTTTTGTTCAAGGCTGGTGCTCTACCATGTGAGCCACAGCTTCATTCACTTCTGGCTTTTTGTGGTTCACTAGAAGTGAGAGTCTCTCAAACTGTCCTGGCTTCAAACTATGATGTTCAGATCTCAGCCTCCACTCAATTACAGGTGTGAGTTATCCATGCCTGGTTCTTTCCACTTCGTTTCTTTCTCTTTTTCCTTTCCTTTTCTTCTTTTCCTCTTCTTCCTTTGGAAGAAGCTGAGGATAGAATTTAGGGCCTCAGACAAGTTAGGCTATACTTCTGAATTATACCCTCAACCATCATATTCTTTTTAATTTAATCATTACATATAAATTTATTTACTATTGTGCTTTTCATATTTTTGCTGTAGATTAGATTTCAAACTAGTATCACTTCCTCCTGTCTGAAGAATTGGCCTTTAACATTTCTTGAGTCTAGTGATGATGAATTAGTTCAACTTTTATGTGGTAATTTCACTTTCATTTTTTTCACAGTGCTGGGGGTCTAGCTCAGTGTTGAGTTCATGCACTCCACCAAGCACTCTTCCATGAGCTTCCTTCCTAGCTCTCAGTCTTCACTTTTGTTTGTTTAATCTCAGGGCATCACAGTTACTCAGTTTGCTTGCTTACAGTTGATTGGTTGATGCTTTACCACTTGAGGCACTCCACCAGCTCCTTTTTATAATGGTTATTTTCTTTTTCTCTTTGTGCTAGAACTAGGGCTTGAACTCAGGACTTAAGTGCTGACCCTTAATTTTTCTCTGTTTAAGGCTGGTGCTCTATCACTTGAGCCACAACTCCAGTTCTGGCTTTTTGGTGGTTAGTGTCTCCATAAACTTAAGGGTCTATTTGAAAAAATAAAGCAACCACCCCCCACCCCGTCCAAAAAAAACCCCAAGGGAATCAAGTAGCAGAGCACTTGTCTAGCAAGTGCTGAATTCAACAGAAGATACTACCAAAAAAGTGTCAATCAAGATAAAGAAGACCTGAGGATCCACTACTAATTGGAAGCCACTAAGGAGACAAGACAAAGGTTTTAAAAGTAATTTTAGGGGCTGGGAATATGGCTTAGCAGTAGAGTGCTTGCCTTGCATGCATGAAACCCTGGGTTCCATTCCTCAGCACCACAGAAACAGAAAAAACCAGAAGTGGCACTGTGACACAAGTGGCAGAGTGCTAGCCTTGAGCAAAAAGAAGCCAGGGACAGTGCTCAGACCCTTAGTACAAGCCCCAGGACTGGCAAAAAAGTAATTTTAAATATTATTTTATATTATCATGATGATGTATAGAACTATTTTAAGAGTACACTTTGGAATGAGATTACGTGGATTCTAATCTTAGTTCTATCACTTATTATCTATGTGAGTGTTTCAATTATTAGCTATTGTGAGTCATGGGGTGTTGGGCCTGGGTAACTGCAGTTGTAGTCAGGACACGGGGGATGCAAGGCGAGTGAATCAATGCATACTTTATTCCAAGAGGGCCAGGGTTTATATAGGGTTAGAAATCAATTTTACAACTACAGGGTAAAAGATCAATACAGCATGACATTTGTCTCAAATACAAAAGTGGAGAAAGTTACTACTGTGAGGGCAGGAACTTGATACAAATGCTTTTCCTATTACAGGAGGTAGTGACTACAAAGATTGTTGATATCAAAACAAGGAACTATATCCAATCGAGGTAGAACTATAATTATCTCCTAGCTACTATCTCCTCAAGGCTAAACAACTTTGATCTTGACTTCTCCAAAGACTTGTGAAGAGACTTGTGAGGAGACTTCCCTATCTACAGTGAGAATGTAACACTAAAGGCAGCTGGTCAAGCAGGTCTCCTCAGGGAGACTTGCTAAGCAGGGGGGAAGGGAGATTCTCACAACCAAAGGTGGCTTCCTTTGGCCGGAAAACACAAAGGAACTCCTTACTGGGTATGTGTTCCCAAGGGCCTATTAGTGTGCTAATGAGGCTTCGGAGTAACCATGCTGGGGCTAAGTTTTTCCACTGGTTGGAGACTTTAATTCTCCAACAAGGGGGGTGAGTTTCTTACATTATCTTTGTATCTCAGTCTCATGTGCTACAAATGAATTAACTGAAGTGTAATAGACTCTATGGAGAACATAAATATTATAAAATGGATACTTGCAAGAGTGGGAGGCCAAGGGAAGATGGGTAGAAAAATGAAGTGAGGGAGAGAATGCAGGCAAGAATTCATTCTATATACCACAAAACTGAAAAAACTAAGGAAAGGAGTTGGGTGGGGGAGGCGTGAAGATTTTGAAGTAATGAAACAGATCAAGATGCATTGTATGTATAAATTGCTTTGTTAAATGGCAAAAAAATTCAAAACATAACCTAAAATGAAGATCTGTCAGGGAAGGGGTGGATTGGGAGAAGTAGGTGAGAACGTTGAAATGGGTGACATTGAGCGAGATGCACTGTATTCATAAACTGCTTTGGTGAATGGCAACTGCTTTTGTACAACTACTTAAAGATAATAAAAAAAATAGTCAAAACAAGGAAGATAATATACAAAGTACTTAGGTTGGTGCATGATATATTATCAATGCCAATATATACTAAAATTTGAGTGGATATTTAAGATACAATACGTGGCTGATGCTTTGGTTCCATTTCTTAGATCCCCTGAATATATGATACAGTGAAAAGCATTGAGAAACATCTCTAGATGCACTGAGTTAAATAGTTTTTAATCCTCCTCATGAACTGTTGAGATTTACAACTGTTGAGTGGCCCCAATAGGATCCCTGTAGGGATCACCAAACTCCTTGTTAACTATTTAACAACAATTAATTGGAAGTATATGTATGGAGAATTACCTACTGTGTTGTTAATTCAAGAATTGTGAATTTAGTGAGTGTTTAGTAGTTATGACTTGCTAATGGTATATTGGTTCTTTTATGCCAGGATTTTGGGATATGGGAACGGGGAGACAAGACCAACCAAGGGATCTCAGAATTGAATGCCAGTTCAGTTGGAATGGCGAAGGTAATTTTCCTTTCTTTTTAAAAAATAAGCTTAAGGGGCTGGGAATATGGCCTAGTGGCAAGAGTGCTTGCCTCATATACATGAGGCCCTGGGTTCGATTCCTCAGCACCACATATACAGAAAATGGCCAGAAGTGGCGCTGTGGCTCAAGTGGTAGAGTGCTAGCCTTGAGCAAAAAGAAGCCAGGGACAGTGCTCAGGCCCTGAGTTCACGGCCCAGGACTGGCCAAAAAAATAAAAATAAAAAAAAAATAAGCTTAAGTTAGTTATTTGGGGTAGAGATATTATTATTATTATTATTATTATTATTATTATCATTATCATTATATCTTTACACATATTTACATTGTATTCCAGTCAATCTCACCCCATCTATTACATGATTTTTCCTTCTTGTTTTTAGCAAGTATGAGTAAAGGAAGTCTTGTGTACCATTGCCATCGATAAAATATTTTTGTGTGTGTATACCAGTAATGGGGCTTGAATTCAGAGCTTGGGCATGGTCCCTTAGCTTTTGCACTTAAGGCTGGTGTTCTTTCATTTGAGTCACTGCTCCAATTACAGCTTCATGGTGGTTATATATAAGAGTTTTGCAGTCTTTTCTGCAAGGGCTGGCTTCAAACCAATATCCTCAGATCTCAGCCTCCTAAGTAGCTGGGATTATAGGCATGAGCCACTGCCACTGGCCTAGATACAGTCTTAATATGCATGTTGACCTTTACCAAACTATTCTTTTAAACCACATGTAAAATTCAGATTCTGCTTCATCAGAGATATTATAGTATGTTATTCTGGATATCTCTTTAGGCTCATTTAATGTGGAACAATATATTTCCATCTTTTGTTGTCTTTAATTATCTATGAACTTTTTAAAGAATGTAGGGTGGGCTTTGTCTTGCTTGGTTTGGTCCTGGAGATGGAATCTAGGACCTTGGATGTGCTCAATACACACTCTACCTCTGATATAGCAGCACCTTCAGGTCCCCTTCATCTTTTATTGCACATCTTCAGTCAGTCTTTTTAACTTTTAAATAGTTGTGCAGAAGGGTTTCAATTCAACATGTCAGTTTATGAGTATGATGCATCTTGATCAATTATTTTACTAAGGTGGTAGCATACAGATTTTTCTGCTACAGATTTTCTGTTTTTTCCCTTTGTTGTTAACAAGTTGTAGGTCAACTTTCTTCAGATACTAGTCAAGTGGGCATCATAATGGGGGAATACATACTTAAAATAGTACCCAACCTTTTCAGCAATTTAATGCAACACATATTCCTATTTTATTAAATCAAGAAAAGAAGATACTCTGCATTAGGAAGGGACTGTCATCTACTGCTAGTGATGGTCTATTGGAGTAACAATCATAAAAGGCAGTTTAGCATTATATTCCACAAAATGGTTCACATCCTTTGACCCAGTGATTCTGCCACTTGGAATTAATGCTTCCAAAGCAACTCAAAATGAAAACAAAGAACTCTTTATTAGCTTCACAAGCAGCCTACTGTATGCTGTGCTGTGTGCTTAGAATTGATGACAACACAATTCCTGACTTAAAGGAGTTTAGAGTTAGCAGGGGAAGTTTATCAGAATGCTGCTTCTTGTAGCCCAACATAAAAGACAACCTAAATCTCCAACAGTTGGTAAATGACCAAACTATTTCAGCCATATGAGAATATTATGCTGAAGTGTTTTCATAACATGGAAAAACACTTATGCTATACTATTAACTGTAAGAAGTAAAATGTCAAATGTGTTCTAGACTATACAGATATACCTAGAAAAAATGAATAGGAGCCATGGACAAACATTAACAGTGGTTGTTTGGGGAGATCTTTTGCTTTCTTCATACTTCACTTTGTTTTCAAAATATAACATTAGGCATATATTTTACTTTATGACCAGAAGATACATTTTGAAGCAAGGAATTAATAAATTCTATTTTTAAAAGCACTAAAAGGTAGAGTCTGGAAAAGTTCAATACTTAGAGGTAGAGAGTAGGATAATGGCCATCAGAGGCTGGAGTATAAGGAGGAGATGGTGAATTGTTGATCATGAGCTACAATGTTTCAGATCAACATGAGGAAGAGGCTTTGAAGTCTGTTGCCCACACCCAATAAAAATGCGTTGTGTATTTTAACAAAACACAAACTCCTGTCTTGCCTTATTGACTAATAACATTTTATTTAAAACTTGAATACAGTATTTTTCTAGGACATTCACCTCTCTGTTGAAAATCATCTACTTGGTACTGTCTAATGGTTGTTGTGTTATCATGTAGTCCCACAACTTTTAGCATTTTCTGTGGTTCTGGGGTTTGAATTTAGGGCTTTGTGCTTGCTAGGTAAGTGCTTTGCCAGTTAGGCCACCCCTCCAGCCCCATTGTCAGCATTCCTCATGTGCTAGTATTTTAGTTGGAGCTTCTCTGCTAAAAGAATGATTTAATATAAACTTGTGCTACATTCAAATTATTTTTAAAGTGTGTTTGCCTTGGTAGTGTTGTAAGCTCCATTTTAACCCTAAAACTCAGAAGCCCTTGAAGATAAAGAATGTTGTGTTTTCTGTTCTGTCAAACAAAAAAAGATATATCATGTGCATAGATAAGATACTACACTAAGGGCTAGGTGTGGTGGTGCATGCCTATCATCCCAACTTCTTGATGATTGAGGCCAACTCCTGGCAAAAAGTAAGTGAGAACTGCCCCCACCATCTCAGTAATGGTGGTGTATATCTGTAATCCCAGCTGCATAGCTATAGGTAGGAGGTCCTCAATCTTGAGCCTAGCCCCAGGTAGAAAGCACAAATCCACATATGAAAACAAAAAAGGGGTTAGGGGCATGACCTCAGGTGACAGAATGCCTGCCTAGCAGGCCCAAAGCCATGAGTTCAAAAAGATAAAACAAATAACCAGGATATAAGGAAAAGATACATTTCTGTTTTGTTTATTTTGCTTTATAGTACTTGGGGTTGAACCCCAGTTCTTTTGCATGCTAAGCTTGAACTTCATCATTGAGGTTACTCTTACTTTGCTTTTCACAGGCAGCCCTGGAAGCACTAGATGAACTGGACTTGTTTGGCGTGAAAGGTGGGCCCCAGTCAGTTATCCATGTTCTGGCTGATGAAGTACAGCATTGCCAGGTAAGGGAATAATGGACCATATTATAGCACATTTTATTCTTGCCCCAATTCAAACAGCACAGTCTTTCGTTTAAGGAGCAATGAATAACAGTATAGTATCTGATGTATTACCATGTGCCAATAAATGTTTATCACTAAGCAACTTATACTTAGATAAACCATTGTCCTTTTTTTGCCAGTCCTGGGGCTTGAACTCAGGGCCTGGGCACTATCACTGAGCTTCTTTTTCTCAAGGCTAGCACTCTTCCACTTGAGCTGTAGCTCCACTTCCAGCTTGTTGACGTGATACTGAGGAACTGAATCCAGGGCTCCATGCATGCTAGGCAAGTACTCTACCACGAAGCCACATTCCCAACCCCAGCTATAATATTGTCTACAAAATAGATATAGTTCTGTTCCCTTAACCAAGGTTATAAAATGACTCTACCATAGTATATGGAATTCTCAATTTCTGTTATATAAGAAACCAAGGTGTCTTCCTGATAATCTCCTTTTTTGAACATGTAGAGAAAATAAGAGATGCTAGATTTTGAGAGTTTTTTTGCCAGCCCTGGGGCTTGAACTTAGAGCCTGGGCACTGTCCCTGAGCTTCTTTTGCTCAAGGCTAGCACTCTACCACTTGAGCACAGTGCCATTTCCAGCTCTTGCTGTTTATGTGGTACTGAGGCATCAAACCCAGGGCTTCATGCATGCTAGGAAAGCACTCTATCACTAAGCCATATTACCAACCCATGTGAGTGTTCATACTACTTCCTCTGAAACAGTTTTTGTCCCTGGTTGGTAGTAATGGAGTTTTTAAACTCAGGGCAAGTGTTTTGCCACTGAACTATACCCTCAGACTCTAGGGTAATACATCATTTGAGATTATACTGTTAATGGGGTAAATATGCATCTCCATCAGGTTTTAGGATTGTTCCTAATATCCAAATATTTAAGTTTCTTCTCTCTGATTAGATGTACATGGGGTACTAATGAATATCAATTTGCTTTTTAATTTTAAAATCACAAAATTTAACATGGATATGTGGAAAGGCTCACAAAATAAACACCAGGAAATGGTTTCTCCTAAGGGGGGATTGGGATAAAGCAGAGAGAAGATGAATGGAGAGAAGAAGGAGAGAACACAGTCATAAAATTCAATGCATATCCTACAAAATTAAGAAAATGAGGAGCCAGATACTGGTGGCTCATGCTTGTAAGCCTAGCTACTCATGAGGCTGAGATCTGAGGGTTGCAGTTTGAAGCCAGCCCAGGCCAGAAGATCTGTGAGACTCTTATCTCCAGTTACCCACCAGAAAACTGGAAGTGACAGTCAGGCTTAGGGATGGAATTGGGAGGGATTGGAGAGAATGATGAACAGGGTGACATTGTTCAAAATGCGTTGTATTCATAAGCCACTTTGTTGAATGACAACTCATTGTACCACTACTTAAAGAGAACAAAAATATTTTTCAAGTTGGAAAGGCAATATGTTGGAGGTATAGGAGCTAAGCCCTCCCTGTTCTGTTTCTCAGCAACTACATTTTGTCTTAACTTTGTTCTAAATATCTGCTAATAGAGCAACAGGGCTGTAGGGAGGATGATGCTTTGTCTGTGAGCAACTGCTTAGAATCCAAATGGGGAAGCATTAAGAGTAGGCCAAGAAAGGAATATCTCTCTGTTGAATAGTGTTTAGGATTTTTTCTTCTAGAAGATCTCCCATGTAAGTCTTTTCAAACTAAATGTGTTTTACAGTGCTAAGATATTTCTTAATACACTGCATTTGAATTCCTTTCACTTAGTCTATCCTTAATTCGCTACTGCCCCGGGCTTCAACATCCAAAGAAGTTGATGCTAGTCTTCTCTCAGTGATTTCTTTCCCAGCCTTTGCTGTAGAGGACAGCCAGTTGGTGGAGCTCACAAAACAGGAGATCATCACTAAGCTTCAGGTAGGCTTGTTTGTCCCATATTTCTTCAAGGCTGTGACTTTAAGGGTAGGTTAGTGCCTTTAGGGACCAATATCAATGATTTAAAAACTTTTAGTTTTTTCTGAGTTGTCTTCCTTTTTTTTGCCAGTCCTGGGCTTGGACTCAGGGCCTAAGCACTGTCCCTGGCTTCTTTTTGCTCAAGGCTACCATTCTACCACGTGAGCCACAGTGCCGCTTCTGGCCGTGCTGGGGAATTGAACCTAGGGCTTCACATACATGAGGCAAACACTCTTGCCACTAGGACATATTCCCAGCCCTGAGTTGTCTTCCTGTAAGTAGTGTCTTTACAAGGATGTTAACAGCTTCTGCACTCATTGTTGAGGTTGCAGAATGATACAGCCACTTCAGAAAACAGCAGATTCTTAGAAGTTTAAGTATATACCTACCAAACTTACTCCTAGATAGCTACAGAAACGAAAACTTATACGAAAAGAAAAGTCTGCACACAATGTTTATGGTAGGTTTAGTAATGATTGCAAAAGCCTGGAAACTTTTAACAGAGGGACGAATAAATAGTTACCATACCATCCTGGTAGAATACTGCTCAGCAATGGAAAGGAATAAGCTACTAATCTGTGTGACAATATGGGTGATTTGTAAAAGTACTTTGCTAAATGAAAGACCAGACCCCAGAGACCATATATTGTATGATTCCCTTTATATGACATTCTAGAAAAGGCAAAACTCAAAGGAGAAAAACTGATTAGTAGTTGACAGAAGTTGGAGGGAGAGATCATATATGAAGACAGAGCCCTGGAAAATTTTGAAAGCAATGTAACAGTTCTCTGTGGAACTGTGCTGGTATACAAATGAATGAATGAATGAATGAATATACATATGTATATATGTACATACATACACACACATATAGGTTTGGACAAAGATACATAAATTGTATACCACTGGAAGAAAAGTTAAAAATTCAATGAGGTGTGATGAAAATAGTGGAATGCAACTTAAAACTGACTATATTTCAAATGAATTGAATGATCACCTTGAAGAAGGTAAAGAAAGTTGCTGACCTAAGCCTAAACCATAAATACTGTACAACACAGGTCAGTAAATTACAGCCTGTTGGCTGACCAACTGTTCTTATAAATAATATGTTATTAGAGCACAAAGTATGATATCAGTGCTAAGTAGTTGAAACAAACTGTAATATGACATGCAAAACCTAAAATATTCACTGCTTGGCATTTTAGTAACAAGTTTGTGAATTCTTGCTCTATTTAATAACATTTCTCAAAAAAAGATGGGTTAGCAACTGAGTACAGATGGTATCTCATACCCATAATCGACAACTTGGGAGTCAGAAATAGAGAGGACTGTGGTTTGAGGTAAGTCCAGGAAAAAAGTTAATTGAGACCCTATTTCAACAAAGCCAGGCATGTGGCAGACACTTGTCTTTCCCAGCTACATATAAGGTATAAGTAGGAAGAATGAAATCCAGGCCTTCCCCTGACCAAAAATGTAGACCATGCCTGCAAAACAATGAAAGAAAAAAAAGAATGGGATCTGGCTGAGAGCACTTGCCTTGCAAGCATCAGACCCTGAGTTCAAACCACAATACTGCAAAATAAATAAATAAATAAATAAATAAATAAATAAATAAATAAATAAATGCGTTGGTGTAGCAATTCTGAAAAAATTGTATACAAGCGCTGAACAAATAAGTAAATATATAGTTTATGTAGCAGATAATGAGAGCCAGTTTTCTCACTGTTAAAGCAGCTTTTAAAAAGGACCGTGGAGTGGGGTTCTGGTGGTTCATGCCTATAATGCTAGCTACTCAGGAGGCTGACCTCTGAGGATCATGGTTTGAAGCAGCCCAGGTAGGAAAGTCCAGGAGATTCCTCTCTCCAATTAATCACCAGAAAACCAGAAGTAGAGCTGTGGCTCAAAGTGGTAGAATACTAACCTTGAGCAAAAAGAACTCTGGATCAGCACCCAAGTCCTGAGTTCAAGCCCCAAGATGGACACCACCCCCCCAAAAAATAGGTTTAGTGGAAAGGCTAAAATCAACTCCTTGATGCTAAGTGGGAGTAGGTGGTACTAGGGTGAACAAACGTGTGTTTATGTAATGTAAAAATGTATGCCTACTTTTATATGTTTCCTAATTTTGTCCACTGACAGAAGCCAAAGATAGTGAGCACACCTACTATTATCCAAGTTTTGGTTTTTAAATATCATTCCCCCTAAAAGAAATCTGGAATTCTTAGAGAAGTGGTTAATTTGAGGACCAGAGCAGGTAAGATACAAGAAGACCCTGAACATCTTCTGGTTTCAGAAAGTATGAGTACACAAGAAAGGAATGGGACATGTCAACAGGACATGAAACTAAATGGAAAGTGATCCAGTGACTAATATAGGAATAATTTGAACAAAATAATTATTGTAGTATTAGAATACTCTGATAATAAATGAAAATATAAATGAAATATCTACACTTTCACACTGATATAAATAAGTGAAAATGAATAAACAAGAAGGAAGGGATTAATCTTTCTTTTTTTTTTGTTTTTTGGCCAGTCCTGGGCCTTGGACTCAGGGCCTGAGCACTGTCCCTGGCTTCCTTTTGCTCAAGGCTAGCACTCTGCCACTTGAGCCACAGCGCCACTTCTGGCTGTTTTCTGTATATGTGGTGCTGGGGAATCGAACCTCATGTATACGAGGCAAGCTCTCTTGCCACTAGGCCATATCCCCAGCCCGGGATTAATCTTTCTTATAGGAGAATTTTAATGAATAAATATTGAAGGAATGAAGGAAATAACGTTACCATTAGGTACATACCACAATAACAGTTGCTTCAAGTGAGACCTACTGATAGTAAAATCAATGAATGAAAGTATAAACAAAAAGAAGACATTTACTTAGGTATCTCCACCAGAAAACCCAACTGACACCACATTAAATCAATTAGTCACCAGTGACATTGTTTAATTCCTGCTACAGTGCATTGAGAAGGACCCGGGACCTCTGTGATGTCTTTTCTGGTACTGCATAATCTCAGTGTCATCATGACAAATGTCAGACATCTGAAATTATGGATATTCTACAAAATAACTGATAAATGCTTTTGAAATGTCAAGGTTATGGAAAACAAAGGAAGACTAAGGAACTGTCATAGATTGGAATTGACTCTGGAGACATGACAACAATGTGGGATTCCAAATCAGGTCCTAGGACAGAAAGATACCAATGGAAAAATCATTGGTATCCTAATAAGTTCATCCCTAAGTTACCACTTGAGCCACACACCAGCCTTTCAAAATTAATTTTTTATGTATGTTCTGTAATTGTGTGAAATATTAGTATTAGGGCATAGAGACTCTGTATTTTTATGACAGTCTTCTTTAAATGTAAAATTATCTGAAAATTTAAAAAATGCATTTTTTGTGCTGGTCTTTAGGCTTTTAAATTCAGAGCCTGGGTGCTGTCCCTGAGCTTTGTTGCTCAAGGCTAGTACTCTACCACGTAAGCCACAGCTTCAGATTTTGGTGATTAATTGGAGATAAGAGTCAAATGGACTTTGCTGCTCAGGCTAGCTTTGAAGCCTTATCCTAAAATCTCAGCCTCCTGAGCAGCTAGACTTATATGTGTGAGTCACCAGTGCCTAACTTATTTTTTTGCCAGCCCCGAAACTTGAACTCAGGGCCTTGGGCACTGTCCTTGAGCTTCATTTTGCTCAAAACTAGCAGTCTACTACTTGAGCCACAGCACCAGTTCCAGCTTTTTCTGTTTATGTGGTACTCAGGAATCAAACTCAGGGCTTCATGCATGCTAGGCAAGCACTGTACCACTAAGCCACATTCCCAGCCCCCTAGCTTATTTTTTTTGTAACTTTATTTTTGTTGCCAGTCCTGGGGCTTGGACTCAGGGCCTGAGCACTGTCCCTGGCTTCTTTTTGCTCACGGCTAGCACGCTACCACTTGAGCCACAGCACCACTTCCAGCTTTTTCTGTTTATATGTTGCTAAGGAATCAAAACCAGTGCTTCATGCATGCTAGGCAAGCACTCTACCGCTAAGCCACATTCCCAGCACCCTCCCCCCGCCAGCTTATTTTTGTTTTTAAGTGTCATGTCTGCAGTAGTGAGAGACTGGTATATGTCAATGTTGCCAACTATATATTTCTGATTAATTATACACGTTACCAACATACAAACTTCTGACCTTTCTTCTCTGTGTTCCCAGGGTCGTTATGGTTGCTGTCGTTTCCTACGAGATGGATATAAAACTCCTAAAGAGGTATATTTCTTGTGTAAATGTATGGTAGAATGATCCCGACACTATAGCCTCATTCAAAGAGAATATTTACCTCACAATGGTACTCAGGCAGATTACTAAACAGGATAACCTCACTTTATTTCTTGGATTTAGCTACCATGTCCTTAGTTTGTGGGCCTTTCTGGATGACATATTTTTAAAGAGGGTGCAGTCCAATCACCTTTTGCAGCTGGTTACTTACAGGAAAGAACTTCTTGATGGTCAGTGAACAAAAGCTTAAGCAAGGGGCTGGGAATATGGCCTAGTGGCAAGAGCGCTTGCCTCGTATACCTGAAGCCCTGGGTTTGATTCCCCAGCACCACATATATAGAAAATGGCCAGAAGTGGTGCTGTGGCTCAAGTGGCAGAGTGCTAGCCTTGAGCAAAAAGAAGCCAAGGACAGTGCTCAGGCCCTGAGTCCAAGGCCCAGGACTGGCAAAAAAAAAAAAAAAAAAAAAAAGCTTAAGCAAAATAGAACAAGTTTGATAAGAAATGTACTCAGTGCCTTACGTATGAAACTGTAACCCCTCTGTACATCATCACTTTGACACGAAATAAATTAGTTTTAAGAAAAGGCTTAAGCAAAAACAGAGCATTTACAGTTTCCAAGTGCCTCTGTAAATATATGATTGTTATAAAGGAAAAATGCTTTCCATCAGTACATCAAATAGGGTCCCTGTTATAGTCCATTTTCTGTTACCATTAGCAGATTCTTTGAATCTTCTCTTCCTGTTCCTCTCTTACTCCACTTTGAGGATTTATGAAGGCTCTATGCTTGGGCAGATGGCTTATTTTGGATAATGCTTTTTTACAAAGCTCATTTATAACTTATGTTTGATGTGTTACCTCTAGGAGGCTTATTCTCAAGCTCTGACCTCTAGTTGCCCTTCCAAGCCTTTCTATTTGTACATTCTACTACTACCTCAAAATTAATAAGTGTGAAACCAAATACACCTATACTGCAAGCCAAACCGACTTCTTCTTTATCCTCCTGTGATACATTATTATCCTAGTTCCATTACATAGAAGTCACCTTACAGTTCTCGCTAAGGGAAAAGGAGTATGTACATGTCCTTGCAGCCTTTCCTGTCTACTTTCTCTGAGTGATGAGACAGACTTTATTGTGTTCGTACTAGGATCCCAATCGTCTGTATTATGAACCAGCTGAGCTAAAGCTATTTGAAAACATTGAGTGTGAATGGCCGTTGTTCTGGACATACTTTATCCTTGATGGGATCTTCAGTGGCAACACAGAACAGGTAATGAATTGGAAAGAGCTTCTCAACCAACTCTCCTTCATACAGCTTCCTCTGTGAGTTAATGGCTATACTGACCCCGTGTCTAAGCAGGAGTCCTCTTGATGGGGAGAGACAGAATTGTCCCTTAGAAACTTGTAGTTCATACAAAAGCAATACTTGCAAAACTGTTCAGTGTAAGGGAACTGAATAAATCATGGAGGGGGGGAAGGGAAAGCGGGAGGGGGAGGGGCAATGAGGGACTAGGTAACAAACAGTACAAGAAATGTATCCAATGCCTAACATATGAAACTCTCTGTACATCAGTGTGATAATAAAAATTTGAAAAGAAAAAACTTGTAGTTCAGTATACTAAATTAACACCAGAGAGACGGAGTCACATCTTCTCTGGCTTCAATTCCAACCATTGAATAGCCCAAATATTGTCATTGACTTCTTCCATTTCTCTCTACATGAGAATAGTTTTTCTTTATACATCAAGGAAGATATCAAAAAATTAAAAATCTTAATTATTAAATATCAATTACACTACTATTATATAACACAAATAATAAAAAAGAAAATGATAATATAATTGGGTACAACATATTTAAAAATATTTAAGATAATAATGTTAAATACCCTGATTTGGACATTATACATAGAATGAGTTGTTATACTGTACCTCATAAAATAGTTTTTACAATATGTGGTGGCATCTGCCTGTAATCCCAGCACTGAAGAAGGCAGAGGACCATGAGTTCAAAGCCAGTCCAGGCTACAGAGACCATTTCAAGCAATGACAATAACAATGATGATTATGAGAACAATAATAACATTTTAAAGACAACTGTAAAGGGCTTTGAATTTTACATGTTAGTTCAAAGTACAGTCAGTTCTGCTATGAGACTAACCATTCCTAAAAACTCACCATACTATGTATGAATAGTCATAGTACTTAAAATGTTTGTAAGCAACAAACTGATAGGAACCTAGTAAAAATATATCTTAACATGCTAGCTGGTTAGGAAATACATAACTACCCCAATATATTACTTTTTTACCTTGAAAATGACCACAACCTGGTTTGTGCCTGTATGTGCCCTTGTACCTGCCAACCTGCCAGCTCACCCATCTAGCTCATGTGTCCATTGTATGAAAGGGGAAGAAAAAAAAAGGAAGGAGATAAATTAAAGAAACGTGAAACAGAGGAGAAGTTAAAAAACAATTTGAGGCCGGGTGGTGATGGTTTTCACCTATAATCCTAGCTACTCAGGAGGCTGAGACCTGGAAGATCACATTTTGAAGCCAGCCTGGGCAGAAAAGGCCACGAGACTCCACTTCAATTAATGAGCAAAGAGGCAGACTGGAGGTGTGGCTCAAGTAGTACAATGCCAGCCATGAGCAAGCAAGCCCAACAAGCTTGAGCCCCTACATTCAAGCCCTGGGACTTGCATGAAAACAATTAAAAAGAGGCCATGAGATAGAGGTGGGAAGGCAAATAGCTCACAGCCAGCGTAAGTTAAGAAGCTGTGAAGAGGGGTGAGGTTGCGACTGGTGGGAGAGAATAATGGAAAGGGTGACATTGATTAAGATGCATTATACTCATAAACTCAGACTGAATTGAAACCCCTTTGAACAACTACTTAATTTTTAAATATTAAAGTAAAAAAGAAAAGTGATGGAAGGATGACTAGATGCAGTGGAATACAAAGATGTAACTGCAGGTGTGTCCTGAGTTGTGTGCATGTGTGTGTGTTGCATATTTTTATACAGCTTACTTCAACTGTGTGCATTCTCAGGATCAAATTGTGCATAAGCAAATATGAAATTCATGTTTGTTCCTTAAACTGTCAAATGCGTTAAACAAATTTGTGTTTTACCAGGATCCTAGCTGAGCTGATGCTGTTGTATTGTGGCAGAACTGACTGCATTTTTCGAACTATAAGTTATAGTTTTGTTTTGGTTTTGTATTTTTATGAACCCAGGGTCTTGTACATGCCACACAAGTACTCTACTATTGAAATAGATCTCCAGCCACCTTATCCTTTTTACTTAGCATTTTATGTACTGCTAAGCTTCAACAAATTGTTAATGAACAGAAACCTCTTTATGCTAGAAACTAAATTTAGCAGGTCATACTGCAGTTGTAAAAGCCAATACTATGGAAGTTATGGTCATTTACACCTAGCTATTTAAATGACTGAGATTAGGAGCATTGTGGTTTGAGCCTAGCCTGGGCAAAAAGTTTGAGACCTCCTCATCTCAATCAATAAAAAAGCTGGGTGTGGGCTGGGGATATAGCCTAGTGGCAAGAGTGCCTGCCTCGGATACACGAGGCCCTAGGTTCGATTCCCCAGCACCACATATACAGAAAACGGCCAGAAGCGGCGCTGTGGCTCAAGTGGCAGAGTGCTAGCCTTGAGCAGGAAGAAGCCAGGGACAGTGTTCAGGCCCTGAGTCCAAGGCCCAGGACTGGCCAAAAAAAAAAAAAAAAGCTGGGTGTGAGTGGCACGCACTTGTCATCCCAACTATGTGGGAATCACAAGTAGAGGATATTGGCCCAGGCAAAAGCAAGACCCTATTTGAAAAATAATTGAAGCAAAAAAGGATGGAGTGTTTGATTCCAGTGGTACAGCACCTATCTAGCCAAGCACAAAGCCTTATGTTCATATAAAAAGCCAGTACATCTTTTCTGAGGAGTTTACTTAAAAATTGTTATTATAAAGATGATATACAGAGAGGTTACAATTTCAGAAGTCAGGTAATAGTGCATTTCTTTTTAGAAAATGTCACCCATTTCTTTGCTCTCTCCAAGTTTTTCCCTCTTATCCTTACCCACAAGTTTTATAGTTCATTTCCAACATAGTGTCCAATGAGTACCACTAGAAAGCCAGTACATTGTAAAGGTCAAGAAAGCATACTTAAGGTAGTCTTAAGGTAGTACATAGTAGATCAGACAGATCTTTAGAGACAGGCTGACTTGGGCTAAACCCTGAACATATATATATGCTTTATGATCTTCCAGCAGTTTGGAACCTCTTTAATCCTAATTTTCTTGTAAATGGCTTCAATTTCATGTATGCAGTAGGATGTTTGTTAAAGTAAATGTGTTCAATTATGCAAAAATCCTAGCCTAATATTTAGCCTACAACAAGAATTTATTAAATACCACTCCCTTTTCCTCTCCCTCTCATCTTTAACTTGGTTAAATTAGTTCCTTCTCTGATGATGGCCCTCTCTTAGGTCCCCACAGGAACCCTCTAAAAGTTTGTTTTTCCACCCCTCTTTTCTCTACAGGTTCAAGAGTATAGAGAGGCTCTTGATGCAGTCCTCATCAAAGGCAAAAATGGAGTTCCACTTCTGCCAGAGCTGTACAGTGTTCCTCCCAACCGGGTGAGTTGAGAGGGGAGGAGCCATAGCTTCGTAAGTCTGCCTCATTTAAGTCAAACAATTTTTACCATTTGTTTGTAGATGTAGGACAACTGAAATATTATTTCATTCCATTAGAAATAAATTGTAAGACAGTCTCAATTATGGAGCTATTATACAGTGAGATACAGTCAGGGCCAAATCTTATTCCAAGATAAAATCAGTAGGTGGAAGCAGAGTGAAACTCTGTGCAAACTCTCAGAATTTGCTCTTCCCTGCTTTGAGGACCGTAAACCAGGATTTTTTTTTTTTTAGTACAACAGGCTTGGAAAATGTAGTATGTCTTGTCTTCATTTTCCCAATGTGCCAGTTGGGTATACCATTGCTCCTGTTCTCTATTGTGAAAGAGCATAAAACATGGAGAGAGATAGTCATCATTTCTGATGTGGATGAAGTATCTAAGAGTTTATTTAAAAAATAGATTTCTGGCCTCCCTCATGCCTATTCAACCAGGATGTGCATTTTAATAAGATCCCCAGGTGACTTTATGCACATTACAGTCTGAGGAGTGAGGCTCTAAATGATTGTTATAGTGCTTGACTTCTCAGTGCATTGCCTGGGTAACTATATAGGTATGGCAACAAATCACAATGCACACTGGGCTTTTATTGTCTAGCATCACAGCCTTGTAGAACCTCTCATCTGGCCTCTTTATTTGTTCATCTAGGTTGATGAAGAATATCAGAATCCTCACACTGTGGACCGAGTCCCCATGGGGAAGTTGCCTCACATGTGGGGTCAGTCCCTGTATATTTTAGGAAGCTTGATGGCAGAGGTAAGAGGAAACATCAGGGCTTTCCCACCTTTTCCTGACTTAGTCACCAAGTAGTTCACAAGAATATCTTTTGTCTTTTTGTACTTTGCCTCAATTATAACTTCTCTTCCAGAGTGGAGAGCATGGCCAGCACTTGGCAAACATCTCTTGCTCCCTGGCAACCATGTTCCTCTTGCTCCACAGGGGTTTTCTAATTTTTCACTTATTTGGAGCTGCTTAGGAACCAAGCCCTAGATCTTTCCCTTGCAAAACTCCTCCAAGGGGCTGGGAATATGGCCCAGTGGCAGAGTGCTTGTCTAGCATGCACGAAGCCCTGGGTTCAATTCCTCAGCACCACACAAACAGGAAAAGCCAGAAGTGGCACTGTGGCTCAAGTGGTAGAGTGCTAGCCTTGAGCAAAATAAGCTCAAGGACAGTGCTCAGGCCCCGAGTCCAAGCCCCGGGACTGGCAACACACACACACACACACACACACACACACACACACACACACACACACACACACACCCCTCCTCCAAAGGCGGGATGGCTAGCTGATGCTACCTAGCTACTTGGGAGACTGAGATCTGAGGATTTCTATTCCAAACCAGCCTGGGAAGGAAAGCCTATAAGACTCTTATCTTCAATTGACTACCAGAAAAGTTGGAAATGAAGCTGTGGTTCAGTGGTAGAGCTCAAGCCTTGAGAAAAAAACAAAACAAAACTCAGGGACACCCAGACCCCAAGTTCAAGCCCCAGACTGGCACAAAAAACAAACAACAAAAAAAGCCTCCTCAGTGTCTTGTGTGGTGGGTGACTCATGAATGCAGTTGTGCTTAGGTATTGAATTACTGGATTAAGGTATAATCCTTACAAATAGTATAATGTTTCTCATTCTTCCATTCAGTTAATTGACTGTTTTAGGTACTCTGACAAGTGATTAGGAAAATGGTGGTCTTTTTGTTTTGTTTATTTTTTAATAAGAGCCTCTCCAAATGTTCCTTATATCAAATTCTGTTGAGACAACCCTTGATGAGGCACTTATCTGTATGTTAAGCTTTTTTTGTTTGGGGAAGAAAGGTCGTACTGGGGATTGAGTTCAGGGCCTCACAGTTGTCTTTCTTGCCCACAGCTGACACTACCACTTGAGTCACATTTCCAGCTCTGCTTTTTGCTGGTTAATTGAAGATGGTGACTTCGGAACTTTTTGGCACTAGTTTGCCTTACACTGTGATCCTCTAGATCTCACTTTCCCGATTTTGAGCATGGACCACCAGTTCCTGGCTCTATGTCCAACTTCTTTGTGTTATTTTCAGAAGGCTTCTCTTTCGCAAAAGTTTTCCATATCTACAGGCAAATCTATTTCCTTACTATACATTATGTTCATGTAATTATTCTGGAAGATCTTGGTTTATGGTTTGAGTATGCTTTTGAGACAGATTCTTTGACTTCATTATATGTGACCATTTATTTATTCTCTGCAGCACTTTTAGTTTTTGTTTTGTGTTTTTTCCTATGAGCATGTTTTATAATCTTTACTTGACATGAACATGAAACCAGCAATACTTGGCAGCATGCTTTGTTTAAAGCTATTCTTTCCTAGTGAAAACCTAATTTAACTAGATTAAGTAAAATAACAAAGGAGATATGGCTGGGCACCAGTGACTCATGCCTTTAATCCTAGCTACTCAGGAGCTAAGATCTGAGAATCACAGTTCAAAGCCAGCCTGGGCAGGAAGTCCGTGAGACTCTTATCTCCATTTAATCACCAGAAAACTGGAAGTGGTGCTATGGCCCAAGTGGTAGAGGGCCAGCCTTGAGCTGAAGAGCTCAGAGATCACCCTGGCCCAGAGTTCAAGCCCCACGACCAACAAGACACAGAGAGAGACAGAGAGAAACACACACACACACACACGCACGCACGCACGCATGCACATACACACACACAGAGGTGGCATTATTAGGGATAAAAAGAGAGTAGCTCATCTTATTTCATAAAGGATAGAACCTCAAGTGAAACTGGAGACACATGGACAAATGAAAATCAGAAACAATGGTTTAAAATAAGAATTGTGGACTGATGATCATATCATCATCATCATCATCATCATCATCATCATCATCATCGGTATATCCAGAGAAGATAGAGTAATAACCATCAACTTTCTGTTTCTTTATAATTTTTATCTAACCAAATTCCAAAATAAAGTATTTTGGCAGCCACTACAATGAACTACAATAAAGTTGATTTAGATGGAATTCAAACATTTTTATTCATGGAGGGCATTTGTTTCCTTTCTAATAACACCTCCCCTAAACCATTAGTTTTATTTATTTTTAGACCTAATAATCAGATTTTAAATTTGAGACAGAGTCTCTTGAACTTGAAATCTTTTTGCCTCTCTCAAATTCTGGGGTTACGGTATGTGTTACTACACCTTGCCTCGATAATCTGGTTTGGTTTATTTATTTATTTATTTATTTATTTATTTATTTATTTTTTGTGTGTATATGTTTTCTTAGGGATTTTTAGCTCCTGGAGAAATTGATCCACTGAACCGTAGGTTTACTACTGTACCAAAGCCAGATGTTGTGGTTCAAGGTATGTATTCTTATTCCCAGCAGAAATTTTGTACTCAAAGTCTGCTTAAGGACAGAGATTTTTGGGCCAGAAATTTGAGTTTTGTCTTCATTTTTTATTTTATTAGGTTTCAAAAAATATATAATAAATTTAGTTCAGTTTGGTTTCAAAATTACTGATACTCAAAATCAAATGAAGAATCGGTGATTCCATAGGATTCCAAGATATTATATCATATATCACACTCTTTGTTCCTGTCATGACATTTTAGCTTCCTAGATCTGTTTTCTCTCAAACACTTTTTTCTGCTTGTACTCCTTTTCATAACCTCCTATGGTTCTGTACCTACTCT
Organism: Perognathus longimembris pacificus; assembly: GCF_023159225.1. Lineage (NCBI taxonomy): Eukaryota > Metazoa > Chordata > Mammalia > Rodentia > Heteromyidae > Perognathus > Perognathus longimembris. The sequence goes on from NC_063188.1 coordinate 59,467,170, forward strand.
CACACTCGATTATTTCTGTATTTACATATTTTGTATGGGCTTACTAGTGCTACCTCCTAGTATTATCTCATTGGAGAGTATGTCTAAGATCTACTTTTTTTCCTAATAATCAACTTAAATTTGAGGTCATCTCCTTATTGCAAAACACTGGGCTAAGCATTGTTTGTTTACATATGAAGACTTCTAGTCTTAATACTTACAAAATATATATCTCTACCACTGATCAATTCCCTTCATTCCATCCATTTACAGCAGTTCTTTCTCCCTTGCTTATCATTTCCAGTGGTAGCACCATTGTCCTGGTTTCCTAGGATAAAAGTCTTGAGATTGTTGGGGTTTTTTATTATTTATTTTTATTAAGTAGTTGTAACAGAGGGGTTTTAAATCCAGAAGTCAGATTATGAGTACAATGTATCTTGAACAGTGTCACCCCTCCCATCATTCTCCCCCATCTTTCCCCATCCCATCTTTCCCCTCAAGTTACATAGCTCCATTGTTACATAAAGTACATTGAATATAATGACTATATTTGCTTATCCTTCCTCTTCAATTCATGTTTGAGATGGTTTTTGACTCCCCATCATTATCCAATATAGTATTAAGTCCTTCTGTAATGCTCCTTTAAAATAGCTCTAGACTTGATTCTTATGGAAAATAATCCTATTTTCTTTTTCTTTTTTCTTTTTGCCAGTCCTGGGTCTTGAACTCAGGGCCTGAGCACTGTCACTGGCTTCTTTTTGCTCAAGGCTAGCACTCTACCTCTTGAGCCACAGCGCCACTTCCGGCTTTTTCTATATATGTGGTGCTGAGGAATCGAACCCAGGGCTTCATGTATTTGAGGTGGGCACTTTACCCCTAGGCCATATTCCCAGCCAAGAATCCTATTTGCTAAAGCTTCCTGTATGTATAATTCTATGTGCTACAGAGGCTTCACTCATCTCTGTCTTTAGCAAATATTTTATAAAGACCATTACACTTCCTTTCTCTGAGAAAACGTTTTGCTTTGAGGCTTACATTCAGCTATGTTGATGGCCTAGTTACTCTAAGACATTTATTCATTGGCGATGTAGAGGCTCAGCTCATAGCCTTCTTCCTCCCCAAAGTCTGCCTTAAAAAGAGATTTTAGCATTGTTGTAGATGCAATGTGACATCTTTAGCTTCAAAATTCTTGGATTTCCATAACTCATGTACCTAATCCTTCTATTCTACTCACAACAAGGATCAAACTTTGAGCATTTCACTTTTATATATCTATAGTTCCAGTATTCTACTAGGTTCATTTCACTTCAACTTTCTTTTTATTCTTCTTTTATGCTTTTTCCTTGTGATACTAAGATTTCAATACAGGGCACTTTGCTTGACATATGCCCTACCACTTGAGCCACTCTTCCAGTGCTTTTTTGTTTTATTTTTCTAGTAGGGCTGGGCTGGACCATGGTTCTTCTTCTATTTACACTTCTCTTGTCACTGGGGATGATAGGTGTATGCCACCATGCCAAGATTTTTTTTTTTACTAGTTGTGAAGGAATCATGAAAACTTTTTTGCAGGGACTGGCTTTGAACTATAGTCCTCCTGATCTCCACATCTTGAGTAGCTTGGATTGCAGGTATACACCACCATACCGTCCCATTACAATTGTTTCTGTGTCTTCCACCTGCTCTTCTTGACTACATGGTTGATCAGCAAAATACCTCACTCGTCAATGCATCGTACTACTGTTAGATGCATCAAAAATAATTAAAGCCCTAGATCAAGTTTACAGTCTGTATTATCTGATCCTATTCCTGGCCAGCTAAAGCTAGTAGAGAAAATATCAAATGAGTATGCTGTGGCACTGAAAAGACATAATTTCCAACTCAACCTTCTGTTAATCCTTGTTGGTCAGCAATTTTAATCTTTTCATCCACTAACCGAAATAACCTCTGTTTTCAGCTTCTGACTTTTGGTTTAGCCTAATTCTTAGCTTGCTACTTTATGGCTGATCATTATATTCTGTTATTTGTCAGATTCCCAATCCTCCCCACCCTAACAATCATACTTTCCCTTCCTTCCTTTTCTGAAGTCTCAGAAAAAGTTTTTCTCCTATCCAAGCCCAAGTTCCCCTTCTGATGCACGATCCTATTCTCTTTCCTGGCCTTTTCTAGAAACTTACTCTTGGATGAAGTATTCAAAATTTGCCACTGTATTTTTGTTGGGATTTTTCCCCTATCTATTTATTTGTTCAGATTCCTCTAGTGATCCAACTAGTTTTTACTTTTCTTGTTCAAACTTCTGCCCCTTTCATATTACATTCATTCTTCTCTCCCTTATAATCTGATTTATTGCTCAGAAAATGTTCTTGCTAAAGTTATTGGTGATGTTTGTGTTTCTTATTTCAGTAAATATGTTATATCTGTATCTTAGTGGATATTTCGGTTCTATTTATCGTTAATCTTTCTGAAAATTCTTAATTTCCATGTTTTCTTTCATGCCATATTCTCTTGGGTTTTCTTTAACCTATATTAAACACTTTTCTGTCTCATAATATCCTTCCCCTTCTTCTCTTTGACCCTTAATTGTTGTTGTTCCTGAGAGTTCTACTGCTCTGAAAATTTACTCATTTCTCAATATCCTACAACCTTCTCCCGTTTCTCAACTCCTTCTTTCCTTACACTCAGAAACTGGTATGACCTGCTATGCCATTAGCAAGTATAAGCCATGAGACAAGAAACCTCCCACTCCATTCTCAATGTTATATTCTGCATTCTCTTTATCTTCATCTCTATGTATTTTCCCCTTTCTGTGCTAATGACTCAAGAATGGAGAGCATCTTCATCCTCCTTTTTTTGGCTTCTTTGTGCTCAAGGCTAGCACTCTGCCACTTGAGTCACAGCGCCACTTCTGGCCATTTTCTGTATATGTGGTGCTGGGGAATTGAACCCAGGGCCTCATGTATACGAGGCAAGCACTCTTGCCACTAGGCCATATCCCCAGCCCATACCTTTAGTCTCTCTCTTTTTTTTTTTTTGGCCAGTCCTGGGGCTTGAACTCAGGGCCTGGGCACTGTCCCTGAGCTGTTTTGCTCAAGGCTATCACTCTACCACTTGAGTCACAGCTCCACTTGTAGCATTTTGCTGGATAATTTGAGATGAGTCCCAAGGGCTTTCCTGCCCAGGCTGGCTCATGAACTATGATCCTCAGAACTTAGTTTTCTAAGAAGCTAGGGTTACAGGTGTGAGCTACTAGTGCCCAGTTTATAGCAGCTTCCTTTAAGATAGCCCCATGTATATGACTCCCATGCCCCATCCATTTAGCCTGACTAAATTTAATCAGCTGCACCTTTCTGCTGTACCACCCACACCTGCTGTTCCTCCTGTGTGCCAATATCATCAAATGGCATGCCGTCTTCCCAGGAACACAAACTCAGCTTAGATTTTCTTCTCTCTTGCTTTCTGCATTCAAATTAGTTAACAATTCTAGCTTCTTATGAAATACTTGGGAAATCCATCCAGTTTTCTTACCAGTAGCTTGATCTTAATGCTGCCTATCAATATCACCCTCATATTACAGCACTGATTTTTGGCAGTACTGATTTGAACTCAAAGCTTCACACTTGCTTGGCAAGTGCTCTGTCCTTTAGCTGTACCTCTAGCCCTGTTTTTCACAAGTCATCTTTAAGAAATGATTTTACTTCCTACAAGGACTGCAATCTGCTTATTTTAGGCTTCCTGTAGTTGGGATGATAGATGTATACCATAGCATCTAGATCTGTTGAGATGACATCTCATAGACTTTTCTACCCAGGCTGGCCCTTGAACCATGATCCTAAGACTCCTACATAGTTTAGGATGACAAGCATGAACCATCATATTCAGCTATGAGTTGAAAAGGGGTTTTATGAAGTTTTCTGCTTAGGATGGCCTTGAACCACAATCTTGCCATTCTCAGCCTTCCAAGTAACTAGGATTACAAGTATGAGCCATGAGCACCTAGGTTATAGTAATACATTTTTCCATTGTCTTCTGTGTAGGCCACTTATAGTCTATCCATTTATTCTTTTTATTTTTTATATTTATTTATTTATTTTAAAAGTGATGTACAGAGAAGTTATCCATTTATTCTTTTACTTAAAAATAACTTCTGTAGCCTAGATATGGAAATAATCAGTTTATACTTTCTCAACCTAAGTATAATCTTTTCCATGGTGCAGCTTGGGTATGTTATTCCTGGGATTACAGATTTTCAAGGACTTCCCATTGCTAGTTTCCTTAATATGGCTTACAAGGTTCTTTATGATCTGACCTCTGACCTTGGCTTGCACTCATTTCTCATCGCTGAACATATTCCACATTCTGCTATGGAGAACTTTTTATGGGCTAGGAATGTCACCGTGTGTGTGTGTGTGTGTGTGTGTGTGTGTGTGTGTGTGTGTGTGCGCCAATAATAGGATTTGAATTCCAGGACTGATGCTCTTATTGGGTGTTTTCACTCAAGCCTGGTGCTCTGCCACTTGTGATACACACTTAAGCGTTTTGCTCCAGTTCTCTTGTGCTGGGCTGACTTCTTTTATCATGATCCTCAGATCTCCAACTCTTGAGTAGCTAGGATTATAGGTGTGAGCTATAGCCAAGCTTGTAGTCCAATCTTAGAAGCACTTGTATGGTTGTGGCTCTGGGTTTAGTCCCTGGCACCACAAACACAAAACTAAAGAACTTTTTATAATTCCTAGATCTGCCTTGTTCCTTGTTCCCATAAGCCTTTGTCCATGCTGTTTTTATTTTTATTTTCTTATGTTTTTAATTTTTATTATCAAACTGATGTACAGAGAGGTTACAGTTTCATACATTAGGCATTGGATACATTTCTTGTACTGTTTGTTACCTCCTCCCTCATTCTCCCCTCCCCCTCTCCCTTTCCCTTTCCCCCCATGAGTTGTTCAGTTCATTTACACCAAACAGTTTTGCAAGTATTGCTTTTGTAGTCGTTTGTCTTTTTACCCTGTGTCTCTCGATTTTGGTATTCCCTTTCAGTTTCCTAGTTCTAATACCAGTATACATGGTTTCCAATGTACTCAGATAAGATCTGGAACAATTTCTCCACGACTTTTACTGTTGCCTCTATCAAAGTCATTTTTGTATGGTCCTTCTGCAGGACTCATAATGTCTGCCTATTAATCCTTAGCATCTGGCAGTGCTTAGCACATAAGAAACACTAAATAAGAGTTTTATAAAATAAAAACTAAGTTTTTGTGTAAATATGTTCTTGAGACCTCAAAAAATTATTTAACTCTTTTAGTCCCCTCTACTTTTACTGCATTGCCCTCTGCAGTACTCTGAGGTTCTGTAAAATAGAGTTTTGAAATCATAACCCCAATATGACATTTATGTCATCTATGATGGTGTAACCGATGTACCTTTCCAAATCCCATTTCTTTTGCTACTATTTAAGGTCCTTCATGCCATGACAATATTAAAGTCTTTGTGGCTTCTCCCTAGTCTCCCGTGTGTAAACACACTTTTCATCCCTGGACCCAAGACCTACAACTGGTATCCCCTTCCTATGTACTTCTTGGCTAATTTGCTCACTCTTTCAAAGGAAGGCATGGTCTTTTTCAGTATACTTTTTCCTGAAATCATCCTTCCCACCACAGAATAGAGAGTTTGGGGCATACATCATTTACCTTTCAGGTTAATTGATAATCAATTCATGTATATTCCATTTTCATAGCAATGTGAGCTCCTTGGGGGGGAGACTTATTTTATTCATTTCTATATCCCTAGCACATGGAACAGTTCCTCATCTGCTTAGGTACTTACTAAATGTTTTTACTGAATGAATGACCACATGTATCTCCCTGGACTGTCCTTATACACTATCACACTTCCTTTGCACATTTTCCTTTTTTCATGCTTCATTTAGAAGCAACAAAGATGATATTATGGCTGCCCAGGGAACTCTGTAAACACAATTATTTTATATACCCTGGCCCAGACCTCAACAATCCGTTAACATTAGGTTGCCAAGAAAAAAAGATCAAGAGAATAATGACACATAAAAGCAAAGTAGAACTTTGTTCTCCCTGTCCCTCCCCCCCCCTCCCCAATACTGGTTACCTGGAATGGAGTAATGAGTATGATCCTGTTCCCATGAACCCATTAGCACGCATCTGCTGAAACTAGAAGAGCAGGAAGAAAGGAAATGTTTGACGTTGGTGTTTTGTATCAAGCCAATCAAAGTCTTACTTGGGATTATTGTCCCCTACCAAGAACACACCCACAGAGGGAAAGTGAAAAGATGAATCAGAGAGCCAACTTGGCCGCTTCCCTTGAGTAGGCTTAGCACTTCGGTGACAAGGCTGTAACTAGAAGAAATGGGAGCCATGTAGGCTTAGCAAGCTCGGTCTAGAGAAGTAATATCCTCCCATTCCTACCCCACCAAAACTTCTAAAATTTCAATACCTATTGAATGTTGATAACTCAGGTCTTTACCCCCTTCTTTGGGGCAAACTCCTATTATTGGGATATTGTTTATTACTCCCCTATAACCTGATGACCTTAAGTGTACAGAGCAAATCAACTTTTACCAATACTTTGGAAAACCCCTCATGACAATTTGTTCCCATTTAAAAATGGAATCTGAGCTAGAATGAAAGTGTGCTGTTTTCTGGAAGCACAAAGGTACTTAGCTAAAAAGCACAGCATACTACTCTAGTCATCTGTTTCCTTTTCTGTTTAAATAATCTGAAGTACCTGGAATAATTTAAGTTCCTCAGTAACTGTTTGTTTCCTTCTCTTTCTCCCCGCCCCCCCAAAAAAAGAAATTATGTGACCCCATGGTGTTTTAGTTACCTACTGAAACAAAACCTTTGTTGACCTCATCTTTCTTCACTGTAGTCTCCATTCTAGCTGAAACTGAAGAAATCAAAGCCATTTTAAAGGACAAGGGAATTGATGTGGAGACCATTGCCGAAGTGTACCCCATCAGAGTCCAACCAGCTCGTATCCTCAGCCACATTTATTCCAGTTTAGGTAAGGAGAGTAGTTGGCCTGTGAGCAGAAAGTATTCCTTGATTAATTTCTGCTCACTTTATTTCCTTCTTGAACTTGTATTGCTTTGTTAAACTGCTTTTAAGAAATAATTTATTCTCTGGAATCCACATTTTGACACCTATCTTTACTAAATGAGCATGGTAATTTTAGGTGTGTTTTATGAATCCTTTGGTAAACATGACGTGGATATTTTAAGACAACACAGCTTTATTTTAAATGCACACTTAACTAATATGTCCTTTACTTTCTTGGAATATACTTCTGTTTTCAATACATGCTAATTTTAAGTAGATTAATAACCATGGAATTTTCAAGTATTTTAATATTTCATCATGTAATGAACTAGTTAGTAATACAAAAATTCCTCCAGCTAATACTTCCATTTTATCAGTACCTAATTAATTATTTAACTTAGTGATGGACTTTTCATACTAAATAAATTACTATTACCTTCATAAAAAAGCTAGCTGGGCACCAGTGGCTCATACCTATAATCGTAGCTAATCAGGATGCTGAGACCTGAGGATTGGCAGCCCAGGCAGAAAAGTCTATGAGACTCTTATCTACAATTAACAATAAAAAAAGCTGGAAGTGGAGCTGAGTCTCAAGTGGTAGAATGTTAGCCTTGAGTACAAAAGCTCTGGGACAGCACCTAAGCCCTGAGTTCAAGCTCAGGACTGGTATACACACAAAAAAATAGAAAGCAAAAGAATATGGAGACTGGGCATATAGCTCAGTGGCACAGAGATTATATATTATGTTCAAAGTCCTTGCACCAAAAAAAGGCTATGGAAAATTTCTATACTACCTTTGTGGAAGACTGAATAATGACCTCCAAAAATATCCAGTTTTTAGCCCTGGAAGCTATGAATATTATTCTATATGGCTAAAGGGATTTTGAAAGTATGATTAAATTAAGTATCTTGTGATTGGAATATTATTCTATATTTTTCTGATGCACCCTAAATGTAATTACAAGTGTCTTTAAAGAGATAAAGGAGGGCTTGGAATATGGCCTAATGGTAGAGTGCTTGCCTCGTATACATGAAGCTCTGGGTTCGATTCCTCAGCACCACGTATATAGAAAAAGCCAGAAGTGGAGCTGTGGCTCAAGTGGTAGAGTGCTAGCCTTGAGCAAAAAGAAGCTCAGGGACAGTGCTCAAGCCTCGAGTTCAAGACCCAGATCTGGCCAAAAAACAAAAAAAACAAAACAAAGAGATAGAGGAGCCACATTTAATCCTAGCTTCTTGGAAAGCAGAGATCAAGAGGGTCTTGGTTCAAGGCCAGTTAAGGAAAGAAATTCACAACATACAAGTTCAACTGATAAAAGCTAGATGTAGTATATGTGCTTGTTATTTCAGCCATGTAGGAAGTATAAATTGGAGAAATGAGGTTGGCCTAAGTAAAAATCAAGACCCTGTTTCAAAAATAAAGCAGCCGGGCACTAGTGACCCATACCCATAATCCTAGCTACTTAGGAGGCTGAGATCTGATGATTGTGGTTCAAAGCCAATAGCACAGGAAAGTCTGTGAGACTCTTATCTCCAGTTAAACACCAAAAAGCCAGAAATGATGTTGTGGCTAGTGGTAAAGCACCAGCCTTGAGTGAAAATTTTAAGGGATAGTACCCAGTCCTGAGTTCAAGCTCCACTAATAGCAATTGCCACCCCCTCCCCCGACACAAATAATAATGAAAGCAAAAATGAATGGAGGAGTCACTCAAGTGGTAGGGCACTGTCCAATATATTCAAGGCTCAGAGTTCAAACCCTAGTAAACAGACAGAGACAGAAAGAGATCATACAGTAGAATTAAGAGATATGATGATAGAAACAAAAGATTGGAATGATGTTGCAATGAACTAAGGAATGCCCTCAGCCTCTAACAGTTACAATTGGTAAGGAACAGAGTCTGCCTTGCAGCTCCTAGGGAAAATGGCCCTATTAATACTTGGAAATTTTTGATTTTTAGTTTTATAATTTCATGTTTTGTATCATTCAATTTGAGATTTCCTGATTAGGAATGTTCAACTGGATGAGTCTATGTGAATATTCCAAAATTTAAGAAAAAAAACTGAAATCTAAAATACTTCTGGTCCATCTATGGTTTCCCTCATAGGGAATAATTAACACAGGTTTAGGCGAGTCACAGCAGAGGATCACAAGAGCCCAGTAGCTTTGACCTTATGAACGCATAAGATGATGCTAAGTGAAATGAACTCCATGTTATGGAAACAACTGTTATATCACTGTTGTAATTACTTTCAATATGCGATGTGAAACCATAGCTTCTATTATTGATGATCTTCTTGTATGCCCTTCCTGTGGTTGTACCTGCACTATCTCTGTATCTTATCTGAGTACATTGTAAATCGTTTATACTGGTATTAGAACTAGGGAAGTGAAAGGGAATATCAAAACCGAGAGACAAAGGATAAAAAGACAAATGACTCCAAAAGCAATACTTGTAAAACCATTTGGTGTAAACCAACTGAACAACTCATAGGAGGAGAGAGAAAAAAGGAGGGGGAGGGTAGAATGAGGGAGGAGGTAACAAATAGTACAAGAAATGTACCCATGGCCTAACGTATGAAGCTGTAAACCCTCTATACATCACTTGGACAATAAATAAGTAATAAGAAAGAAAAAAATAAAAGATGAAAGTATATATTTAAAATGCAAACCAGGGAAAATCTCAAAAAGTAATGGGCTGTAGTCAAAAAAAGATACAGAAAGATAAGCTAAATGCGTATAGTAAAAGAATTATTTATTTCAAAAAATAAAATGAAATACTTCTGGTCCAAAGCATTTTGGGTAAGGGATACTCTGCACTTCCAATTGAGAGACCAGGAGGACAAGCTGAAAGAAGGCTTTTGACTTCCAAATTTGTGTAGTCAGGAAGCTGCAAACAGTCTACCTTTCAAGAGAAAGGAAAACTAACTTCAAGGGAAGAGCCTGGGCCCCAGTGGATGGAACCATAGGTTAGAGAGTGGGTCCCCATACAACAGAAGACTACTTTAAGCTTTGAAGCCTAAAAACTTTTGCCCAAAAATTTGTACAAAATAGCTTGGGCCTGTCAACTCCTTTCTTCCTTTCATTTCTTCCTTCCATTTTCTCCATTGTCTGTTACCTACTTGTATCTATTCATACCCTACCATTGAATTTTGAGAGCAGAAATTGTATTTTCTAGTTTCAGTGGTCCACAACTGGAGAGGAATTTTTTTGCCACATGGATTATCCACAGATTCCCATTCATATCTTACTAAATAATTAAATTTGGATTTGGGGGCTGATGATATTTAGGTGATCATCCTGTAATGTGGTGAGAGTTTGAGGAATACTGGAAAGAGGAAAATTGAATACATGTTGTATGTGAGAGGAATGTATATATATATATATATATGGTCCAAAAGAGTGGACTGAGGGAGTACTGGGTGCCTCCCTAGAGAGATTAAGGTCCTAATCCTAGGATCCACTGAATGTCTCTTTGTATGTCAAAGGTAGAAAATGTGACTAACTTAAGAATTCTAAATAGAGAAAACTAAGGAAGGGGTGACAATGTCCAAAAAGAAATGTACTCTTTACCTGATACTTAACTGTAACCTCTCTGTACATCACCTCCTATAATAGTAATAAAAAGTGAATTAAGTAGCCAGGCTCTGGTGGCTGTAATCCTAGCTACTGAGGAGGCTGAGATCTGAGGATCTGCCGTTCAAGGCCAACCCTGGACAGGAAAGGCCATGAAACTCTTATCTCCAATTAACCACCAGAAAATAAGAAGTGCTATGGCTCAAGTGGTAGGGCACTAACTTTGAACTGAAGAGCTCAGGGACAGTGCCCAGGCCCAAAGTTCAAGCCCTACAACTGACAAAAAGAAAGAAAGAATTAAAAATTAAGATAAAAAATGTTCTTTTTAAAAGCACAAAACCCCAGGGTTTTTTCCTTCTCCCTTGCCATCCAAACCCTTTCCGATACTAGCCTGGTTGGAGTCACCAGCAATAAACTACTTTAACCTCTCTGAAAATAAAAAAAAAGTACTCATTAATTGATGTACAAAATGTAACTCCTCTGTACACATCTTTGTAATAACAAAATATTTAACATAGAAGAATTCTGAGATGTGCAAGATTATCCTTAATTGTCTAGGTGGGCTTTAAATGTCATCACGTGCTCTTATAAGAGGGAATCAGTGAAAGACCAGATTAAAGAAGTAGGAGTTTAACTGACAGAATCAAGAAACAGTGACAAGACTGGGAGCTAAGGCATGCACATATACTTTATACATTGGATGAGGCATGGAATGGATTCTTCCTTGGGAACCTCCAAGAAGGAATCCCCTGATGACACCTTGAATTTGATTTATCCCCACAAATCTCAACTTTATGAATATATAAGAACTTAGTAAGTATTTGTTTTGTTTTGTTTTTTGCCAGTCCTGGGGGCTTGGACTCAGGGCCTGAGCACTGTCCCTGGCTTCCTTTTGCTCAAGGCTAGCACTCTGCCACTTGAGCCACAGCGCCACTTCCGGCCATTTTCTGTATATGTGGTGCTGAGGAATCGAACCCAGGCCTTCATGTTTACAAGGCAAGCACTCTTGCCACTAGGCCATAACCCCAGCCCCCAAGAACTTAGTAAGTATTAAATTCAAAACTTTGTAATATTTTTCTAATCCATTAGTGCTCATAGTTCATAGTTACATTGAGTGCATATTGAGTTCTGGTTGTATTTCTTCTTTCTTACATGGATGTCCACATATTGAAATAGGCATGTATTATTCCTTCAAATCAGTTATTTCCTTTTGTTTTTTTTTTTTGGCCAGTCCTGGGCCTTGGACTCAGCGCCTGAGCACCATCCCTGGCTTCTTCCCGCTCAAGGCTAGCACTCTGTCACCTGAGCCACAGCGCCCCTTCTGGCCTTTTCCATATATGTGGTGCTGGGGAATCGAACCTAGAGCTTCATGTGTAGGAGGGAAGCATTCTTGCCACTAGGCCATATTCCCAGCCCCCAGTTATTTCCTTACTATGAGGTGGTTGAGTTTTTAAAATGTTTGTCCTTTCATGAATGATTTGTACTTACCAGTGTTTTCATAGAGAATATTCTTGGAGAAGGTATTGTAGATAAGAGTATGGTTATCTTTATAGCTTTTATAGCATGCTGCCACATTGTCTTTGCAACAGGGAGGGGGAACTTTTTTTCGTGACATATAAGACTTGAAAAAATGAATTTGGCAACTTGCAAAACTGTTTGGTGTAAGTGAACTGAACACCTCATGGGGGGAAAGGGAAAGGGGGAGGAGAGAGGGGGGGGTATGAGGAGCAAGGTAACAAACAGTACAAGAAATGTATCCAATGCCTAACGTATGAAACTGTAACCTCTCTGTAAATCAGTTTGATAATAAAAATTTGAAAAAAAATTCATTTGGCAGAATGACATATATGCTTCTCCTATATCACTTGTCAGCTACCCATGGCTGTCTGCCTGTATCAATTATTTTGTATGGCCTAAGAATGGTTTTGTAAATATCTAAATGGCCCTTGTTATTCCAGGGACCCATTTCTGTTTCCCCACCCTTGCTTTAGAAAGATCAACTAATTTGTAGTTACAACAAGGTATAAAATATACCTTTTCAGTTTTCTACTACCCCACCAGCATTGTATTTTTATTATTTTTGTTAATAATTAGTAATTTTTCCGGGCATGATGGCTCACTTCTATAATCACAGCTACTTAGGAGGCTAAGATTGAGAGGATCACAGTTTGAGGCCAATTCAGGCAAAATGTTCATGAGACACCACCCCCCCATCTCAGTCAATTAAAATACACTAGACATGGCAGTGTATACCTGTCATCCCAATTACATAGAAAGCATAAATAGGAATATTGAGGTCAAAAACAATATAGGAAAAATATGAGACTCTACTAAAAAAGTAAGCTAGGCACTGGTGTCTCACACTTGTAGTCCTAACTACTGAGAAGGCTGAGATCTGAGGATTGTAATTCAGAACTAGCTCAAGAGAACAAATCTGCTAGACTTTTTAAATTGATTGATTGATTGATTGATTGCCAGTCCTGGGGCTTGGACTCAGGACCTGAGCACTGTCCCTGGCTTCTTTTTGCTCAGGGATAGCACTCTACCACTTGAGCCACAGCACCACTTCTGGCTTTTTCTATATATGTGGTTCTGAGGAATTGAACCCAGGCCTTCATGTATACAAGGCAAGCACTCTTGCCACTAGGCCATATTCCCAGCCCCCCGTGAGACTCTTATCTCCATGAAACTATTCAGAAAAGGCTGGAAGTAGTGCTGTGGCTGAAGTGGTAGAGTGTTCACCTTGAGCACAAAGAGGTTCAGGGACAGCACCTGGTCAGCACCAATAGTTCAAGCTCCAGGACCAAGGAAAAAAATTTAAATATATATGTATATATGTATGTATATGTATATATATAGTACTTGTTTTATGAAAACTTATAAAGAGTGGATTTTGAAATTTACTTTGTATAACAGATCAGTGTATGATTAACCCTTCCATATTTGGGTAAATAATCTCCTATACCTCGATTCAACCTACATTAGTATAATGTCTTTCAGTTTTTTGACATATACTGGGTATATTTCATTAATTAGTTACTTTCCTGTTTATTTTGCAAATTGGACAGTTGTTAGCTTCTTAACAATTTTTGTGAGTTTGGAGGGTTTTGTATGGCATTACTGGGGCTTGAGCATGAGGCTTTGCATTTGCTAGGCAGGTGCTTTACCACTGAGCCATGCCCCAGACTTTTTTGGCTTTAGTTGCTTTTCAGGTAGGGTCTCGCTTTTCTTCTTTTATCCCAGCCAGCCTGGACTTTGATCCTCCTACTTAGACCTCCTGATTACCTGTGATGACAGAATGCATGTACTCAGCACTTTCATTGAGATAGCTTCTCAAACTTTTAGCCCAGGATAGCCTGGGTCATAACTTTCCCAATTTATGCTTCTTGTTATATCAGAGAAGAGTTGATGACACCCTGCACATCTTTTTTTGCTGAGATGTGGTCCTATGAACTTTTTACAGGCTGGCCTGTAGCTGTGAACCTCCTGAATTCAGCTTCCCACATAGCTGGGATGCCAAGCAAGAGCCACTGGCATCTAACCTGATTCAGAAATTCTGATTCTAAGTACATACCAAAAAAAGTAGTGAAAGAAGAAACTTGAAAAGATCTATTTTTGTGTACATTAGTACTGGGGCTTAAACTCTGGGCCTTACACTCTTACACTCTTTCCCACCTCCTGCTCATGTCTGGCACTGTGCCACTGGAGTCACATCTCCACTTCTGGCCTTTTATGGGTAATTAGCGGTAAGAATTTCTCAGGTTAGTTTGGCTGGGATGGCTTTAAAACCTAATCCTTAGACCTCAGTCTCCAGAATAGCTAGGATTACAGGCATGAACTACTGGTACCCAGGTTGAATAGATAATTTTCTACATTAATACACATTATTTTTCACACTACCCCCCAAAAGTGAGAACAACCCAAATGTCTACCAGCAAATGTGATTAGATAGATAGATAGATGTGATAGATATTTATCACATTTTATTTATATAGCATATATACATATATATTAATATAGAGAGGGGGTGATTCAATGTTATTTAGCCTTAAAAGGAAGGAAATTCTGGCATGCTATAACATGCTAAGTGAAATAAGCAAGTTATGAAAGGACAGATTCTGTATACTTCTAATTAGACAAGGCACCTTGAGTAGCCCAATACAGAGGCACAAAGTAGAATAGTGGTTGTCCAGGCTAGGAGGAGGAGAATGGGGAAAGTCACTTTGAAATGAAGAATCTCAGTCTGAGACTATGAAAATGTTCAGGAGGTGGATTGAGATGGTGTTTACACACTAGTATTTTAAAGACATTGAAGTACATGCTTAAAATTATGAAAATGATTATTTTATGTTATGCATACCTTAGTATAATAAAAAAGAAGCCAGAAAAAGGAAAGATTTATGAATAACCCTAAGTTTGATACTAACCTCAGGTAAAATTGTACTTTACTGAGTGGACATGGAATATGACCAAGGTATTAACAGTTCTCAAGTTCAGCCGTGCCCCACAAGTGAGGCCTCTCTAATAGTATTGATAAGAATAACAAGATAAAATAAAGGCAAAATTAAATACAAAAGCCAAAAGAAAAGAATTAGTAGGACTTCTGGCAATATTTACATGAAAGTATATTTAATAAGTATTTGGGGAGAGAAAGTGTTATAATAATAATATGTGTAGTATTATGTTATGTGAATAAATGAACTATTTTTAGAAACAAAATATGTGAATAAATTTATAAATTTCATTATAAGAAGTACTGCAACAGTAAAAGAACTTCATCTACATCAAGTATAGATTTCAATTTTAGAGTGTTAAACTGTAAAAAGAAGACATTTAAGGAAATAAGGTGTGTTTATGTTTCTTTATATATACATACATCGTATGTAGAAAGTGTTTGTTGCTTTGATTTGCGCATTAAAAAATCTCTTGACCATATCTCCATTTTACATCAGGGTGCAACAGCAAAATGAAGCTCAGTGGACGACCCTACAGATTCATGGGAGTGCTTGGAACTTCAAAACTATATGATATTCGGAAGACTATCTTTACTTTCACTCCACAGGTGGGCAATATAAGCTGAAAAATACATTAAAATTGTTGGAGAGGAAGAGAGATTGTAGAAATGAGAAATGAAGCATATATTGGAATTGGGCTGTCAGAGTTCCACATCGCCTTGCACATATTAAGTTTTTCAGTAACTGTTCATTGAGTTGACCTCAAATGAACTTTTAGCATTGAATTCTGTCAACTGATTGTGACTAGAGATCCTTTTCTACAGAACCCAGTGCCTTGTGCATGCAAGGCAAGCACTCTGTCACTGAGCTATATTCCCAATGACAAGAGATTTTTACCAAATGCTACAGTATTTTCACAGTTCCTCTTACTTTTAAAAATTAAGCTAAAACTGCACCTTCTCTTTATAAGTGAACTCAGTCTTTTTAACTCAGCTATGAAGTTGTATATTTTGTTTGGGGAGGGACCTTTTCATGTATATGAAAATATTTAATATCTTCTAAGCAAAGTGTTTTTATAAGATGTCATTTATACAGTTTGTTAGTCTGACATTTAAACCTACATTGTAGAAGCAAGGAAGCTCGATTATATGTGTATCTAGTGAGAGGAAAAAATTTTCTGGAATAGGAAATGGGTGTGGTCGCACACTCCTGTAGTTCTAGTATGTGAGAGGCAGAGGCAAAAAGATCACAAGTTCAGGATCAGCCTGTGCTGTATAGTGAGACCCTGTCCTGAAGCACC
The DNA here is from genome assembly GCF_023159225.1 of Perognathus longimembris pacificus. Lineage (NCBI taxonomy): Eukaryota > Metazoa > Chordata > Mammalia > Rodentia > Heteromyidae > Perognathus > Perognathus longimembris. Next base: position 59,483,538 of record NC_063188.1, read on the forward strand.
AAAGACTGAGGATGTATCTCTGTGGTAAAGCACTAGCCTAACCTGCAGGAGGTGTTTTATTCTATCTCCAGCACCAGAAAATATATGTCTGTATACATACATGTACATACACTCTTCATTTGTCATCTTTCATTTGGAATAGTGCAGTGGAGGTAGATAGATAGGACAAAATAGTAATGGATCCTACACTCCATTCCTGACCCTGCATTTGCTAGCCAGATATTTTTTACTATTCTACATAGTGTTTGAGCCTTGTTTTCATCTACTAAAAGAAGAAAGGCAAGCCTTTGGTGAGTATTTGGGAGGCTGAGACAGGAGAACAGCCTGGTTTACATGGTGAGACCCTATCAAGGAAGGAAGCTACTACATGGTGGGAAGGATAGGAAGTGGAAGGAGGCAGTAAGGAAAAGATGAAGAAAGGACAGGACAGGAGGGAGGGAGGAAGGGAGACAGAAACGAAGGGAAGAAAGGAAGAACCTGTATATACTTGAAAAGATTTGTAATCCATGGCACACTTTGAAAATACCAGTATTTTATATGTACCATTTGACTGCCATGCACATTAAATTTGCAAGTATTGTTGCCTCAGTGACATCTTGTATACCTTTTGAATATATGAACATTTTTGCAGTATTGTAGTTTGAACTCAGGCCCTCATACTTTCTAGGAAGGGACTTCACCACTTGAGCCTTGCCCTCAGCTCTGTTTTTGCTTTGGTTGTTTTGAAATTGGGTCTCAATTTTTTTTAACCGCTGGACAATCTTATGGTTTCCCACAGAGCTGAAATTGCAGATATACCTCCCTCAACTTATTGCTTGAGATAATTTGTCTAAATAATTTTTGGCACACACTGGCCTTGAACTGTGATCTCCCTTGCCTGATAGAATATGTGAACATGTTTTTAAAAATACTATTTGAGATCAATGGAATAGATTAGAAAACCCAGAAATAAAACCACATATCTACAGTCAACCGATATTTGACAAAGGAGCCAAAGCCATACAATGGAAAAAGAACATAGCCTTTTCAACTATTAGTTGAAAACTGGGCAGCCACTTACAGAAAACTCAAAGTAGCTCCTAGCCTGTGACCATGCACTAACATCAACTCAAAATGGATTAAAGACCTCAACATTCTACCTGAAACTCTGAAAGTACTGCAGGACAGAGTAGGAGAGACATTAGAACTTATAGGCACAGGCAGGAACTTTCTGAACAAAGTTCCAGGGCACAACAGATTGGAGAGAGACTGGACAAATAGGACTGCATTAAAATAAAAAGTTTCTGCACAGCTAAAGAGAGCTACTAAACTGGAAAGACAGCCAGCCAAATGGGAAAAGATATTCACCAGTAAGGCATCAGACAAAGACCTAATATCCATCATCTACAGAGAACAAGAAACGAATCCCTCCTAATAAACCAATCACTAAATGGGCAAGGAAGCTAAAGAGAGACTTCTCAGAAGAAGAAATAAAAATGGCAAAGAAACACATGAGGAAATATTCAGCATCCCTGGCAATAAAGAAAATGAAAATAAAAACAACCCTGAGATACTACCTTACCCCAGTCATAATGGCCTATACTCTGAACTCAGGCAAAAACTAAACATACACATACCCAGTGATCCAGCTGTACCGCTCCTAGGCATATACCCTGAGCAACAGGATCCAGGATAAAACAAGGACACCTGCACTTCCATGTTCATTGCTGCACTATTCACAATAGCCAAGAAATGGAAACAACTAGATGCCCCACTGCAGATGAATGGATCAAAAAATGTGGTACCTATACACAATGGAATTCTACACAGCTATTAGCAATGATAAAATAATGGCATTCACAGGGAAATGGACAGGACTAGAACAATGCATGTTGAGTGAGACAAGCCAAGAACAGAGAGACAAACAGTGCATAGTCTCCCTGATATGTGGGTGTTAGAATTAAATTGCAACAAGATATGAAAGCAAACAGGAACCAAGATACCAATATACAGTGAGACCAAAAAAGGACAGTCTTGGGAGAAAAGCACCAAATAGTAAGACTCAAGCACTACTTCATATGTACATAAAATAAAATACAGACTGAAAAGGACTCCAAAAATATGGAAACAAAGGACCTCTCCTTAATTTGTCTTATTGTTTTTAGATGATTCTGTACTCTACTTCATATATGCTGTATACACTTGCACATCTGAGGGAAGATAGGAGGAAGGCACAGAATGAGCCCAAAGCGGGTGAAAAAAATTACAGTAGTATGGCCCAACAGCTTCAATGGACACTGATGAAAGAAAATTAGGCAAACAAAAAAGGCAGTGGGAGGAGGGAAGAAATGAGAACAAAAAGAGGGAACATGATACTAAGCAAAAGGAAAGAAATGTTCATGTCACCCAACCTGGAAGAAATTGTTTTACTGTTAATGTCTGTAGAGTTGATAAACTTTGTAGATTAGAATGATGATGTCCACCAGTGGGAAGGTTGAAAAAATGAAATCGGGGAAGGGGGAGGAGTTGAGATGAGGGAAGGTGGAAGAAAAATGAGGAAGGGGGTAACAAATATGACAAGAAATGTACTCACTACCTAACATATGTAACTGTAAGCCCTCTGTACATCACCTTGACAATAAAATCAAGTAACTTTTTAAAAAACTTATTTGATATTTGTGAGAGGATATTTTTCTGAATGTTTTTCTTTTTCTCAGTTTATCGACCAACAACAGTTCTACCTGGCTCTCGACAATAAGATGATAGTGGAAATGCTCAGAACAGACCTGTCTTACCTCTGTAGCCGCTGGAGGATGACAGGCCAGCCCACAATCACCTTCCCCATCTCACACACCATGCTTGGTAAGGGCCCAATGCTCATGAAATGAGTGGATTTTCTTTTTAATAAATCATGTGTTTAATCCTTCACCATCATAGAGTTAGTGATGAGCTGCTGCTTATTACTTATTCTTTTAGCTATGTCTATTAGCTCCTTTCTTGTGCCTGGAAGTTTTCTGAGCACTGAGGATGATACATATGGCGCAGGTGAAGGTTTTTTTTTTCTCTATGGAGCTTGTATTTTAGAAGATAATATCTTGGTTGGGGATTACTTTAAATAACTGATTTCTTTTTTTGTCATTGTGTGTATGTTTTACAGCTACGTTTTATTTTCTTGAAACAATCTGAGAATTCTTTTTATGCACTAAAATGTAAAAGGTTAACCTTTTACATTAATATGTGCTGTTGTAACAGATCTGTTTAGTTTTATCTCTGTCACCTAATTCCTATTTTTTTATTAAATTAAATTTTATTGACAAGGTGGTGTACAGAGGGGGTACAGTTACATAATAAGGTAGCGAGTTTCTTGTCTTATTTGTTATACCCTCCCTCATTTTTCTTTCCCTTCCCTAGTTCAGATAAGCATATATAAAATATCCAGTGTACCGAAATCATATACAGTGACCACAGGGGGTACGCCAAAGGAAATTCACCTAGTACATTAAACAAAATGACAACAGTAAAATTCTCCTGTTTCCATCTCTTGGAGTTCATTTTGCTTAGCCTCATCTTTAAATAACTGATTTTTAAGGCAATTTGCAGAAAGTATATTCATACTTGATCCTCAGATATCAACCTTCTGAGTAGCTAGGATTAAAGGCATGAACCACCAGCTCCTAGTTCATACAGTATTTTTTTTAAGGCAGTTATATTACGTATCTATTTTAGTAATGCAGAACATCAGGATTTCTTTACAGCTATGTATGTAAAATTTTCAAAGGTATTCAAATTTTTACTAGTTTCTTTGTAATTTTTTTTTTTTTTTGGCCAGTCCTGGGCCTTGGACTCAGGGCCTGAGCACTGTCCCTGGCTTCCTTTTGCTCAAGACTAGCACTCTGCCACTTGAGCCACAGCGCCACTTCTGGCCGTTTTCTGTGTATGTGGTGCTGGGGAATCGAACCCAGGGCCTCATGTATACGAGGCAAGCTCTCTTGCCACTAGGCCATATCCCCAGCCCCTCTTTGTAATTTTTTTGAGAAAGGATCTTGCTATGCACCCCAGGGTTGCTTCAAACTCATGATCCTCCTGCCTCAACCTCCTGAGTTCTAGAATTACAGGCATATGTCATCATACCTGGCCTGAACATCAAGATTTTATAGTTAAGTTCCCAGGTTTCTCTTTTGAAAGCCTGTCTAACTAAAACAGTAAAAATCTAGCAGGGAAAGAAATGAAATGGATTTTAGTTTTCCTTTTTCAGTTTTATTTTTGGCTGGGCTTCCTGATAGTGCTTCTTTGAAACTGAGTGAAAAGCTTTATTGTTTCCTCAGTTCCTAGAGGACTCGAGCCAATATTGTAGCGACTGTTTTCTTTCTGTGTCTCCCGCTGTTGTTTCCAAAGGTCTGTTTGTACTGCCAAAGTACACAGAATTCCTATTCATTGAAGAATAATCCTTTATCATAAATCATTCAAAATCCAGACAGACTGGTAGGAATTTTTAGCACATCTCAAAAGTGCTTAATAATAACTAGAATTGAAGAAGTAGGGTAATCGTTTTTCTTTTGTCTTTCTTTTTTAGTTGAGACAAATAGTAAATACTGTCTTTTTGGTGTTGGTCCTAGGTCGTGAACTCAGGGCTTGGGCACTGTCTCTGAGCTTTTTTGCTTAAGGCTACTGCTCTACCACTTGAGCCACACCTCCACTTTAGATTTGTTTGGCAGTTAAGTGGAGGTAAGAGTCTCCCTGATTTTGAACCATGATCCTCAGATCTCAGTCTCCTAAGTAGCTAGGATTACAGATGTGAGCCATCTGCCCCTACAATGAGTACCCTTTTTGGTGGCAGTACAGGGGATTAAACTTAGGGACTTTATCTCACTAAATATGCATTTCACCAATTGAGCCATGTCTCTGGCTCCTTTTTACATTGGCTATTTTCAAGGTAGTGTCTTGTTTTATGCCTGGATCGGCCTGAGCTTTGGTCTTATTTGTGCTCTCCCATGTCACTGGTACGACAGGCATGCACCAGTTTGCCCAGCCATTATGCTTCCCCTATAGCTGGGATAACTTAACCCAAGACATTGGTTGAGAAAATAATTTGTCAAGTAAGATAGGAATAATGCAAACATTTTGAAATTATTAATAGTCAGAAATTAAGTGGGAAGAAGAACACTGCCTTAAGGAAGAGAAAAATACTGTGTCTGAGGCTTGTAGAAAGGAATGAGCCCATGTAGTGACCATCCAGAATACAGTAGACTTTGCTTATTTTTTAATTTATTTTATTGTCAATGTAAAGTACAGAGTGGTTACAGTTTCATCCTTAATACAGTGAGTACATATCTTATTCAACTTGTTACCTTCTCCCTCATTTCCCCCCTTCCCCTTCCCCATTTCCCTCTTCTCCCATGAGTTGTACAGTTGGTTTACACCACAAAATTTTGTAAGTATTTCTGTTGCATTGGTTTGTCATTTTATCCTTTCTCTCTTGATTTTAGTGTTCTCTTTCCCTTTCCTAATTCCAATACATGTATGTACAATATATAGGGTATTAAAACCAGTTACAGTGCTATCAGGGGAAAAAAACCACATGAAGGGTATATGGAAAAAGAAGAACAAAACAAAACAAAAAAAGAAGGGCACAGTTTCATATGGCATGCTGAAAGTCACTACAACAGTGATATACCACTTGTTTTTATAATTTGAAGTTCATTTCGCTTAGCATCACCTTATGTGTTCATACTGGCATAGCTCTTGATCTATTGTTATCTTCTTCTAGAACTATCCTAGACATGTACAAATTATTCCCTATGAGGGGAACCTTAGAGTCTGTGTTTCTTTGGGTCTGGCTCACTTCACTTAGTATGATTTTTTTCCAGTCTTTCCATTTCCTTATGAATGGGGCGGTATCATTCTTTCTGGTAGAGCCATAGAATTCCATTGTGTATATGTACCACATTTTCTTGATCCACTCATCTACTGAGGGGAATCTGGGTTGGTTCCATGTTTTAGCAATGACAAATTGTGCTGCGATGAACATACTTGTGCTGGTGGCTTTAGGGTGGTCTCGCTTGTAATCTTTGGGATAGATGCCCAAAAGTGCGGCTGCTGGGTCATAGGAGAGCTCTATGTTTAGCCTTCTGAGGAACCTCCATACCACTTTCCATAGTGGTTGATCAAGTTTACACTCCCACCAACAATGTAGTAAGGTTCCCTTTTGGCCACATCCTCTCCAGTATTTGTTATTATTAGTTTTCCTGATAATGGACATTCTTACTGGGGTGAGGTGGAATCTCAGTGTAGTTTTGATTTTCATTTCCTTTATGACCAGTGAGGTAGAACACTTTTTCATGTGTCTCTTGGCCATTCTCATTTCCACTTCAGAGAAGTCTCTTTTTAGGTATGTATTTAGCCTGTTTGATGAGGGGGCCATTGGTTCTTTGAGGATTTGTTTTGGAGGAATCTAATTTTTTGAGTTCTAGTATATTTTGGGTATGAGGCCTTTGTCTGTTGTATGGCTGGTAAAGATCTTCTCTCAGTCAGTGCGCTTTCTACTAATCTTACAGGCTATGTCCTTTGCTACTCAGAAACTCTGTATTTTGATGCAATCCCATTTGTCCAACCTTTCTTTGATGTGTTGCGTTTCTGGGCCTTTATTAAGAAACTTTCGTCATGTGCCAAGGAGCCCAAGTGTTTCTCCTATCCCTTCTTGTAGTGTTTTCAAGGTATCTCATTTTACCTCGAGGTCTTTGACCCATTTGGAATTGATTTTGGTGCAGGGTGATACATAAGGATCTAGTTTTAGTTTGTTACAGGTGTTGAACCAGTTTTGCCAGCACCATATGTTGAAGAGGCTGTCTTTCTTCCATTCTATCCTAGTTAGTAGGATCTGATTATGAATACCTTGTAAATAGGCAGAGCTATTTAAAACAAATTTATCAGAAGGCTGAAATTATCAGAACTTTTTGAGTAAGGAGTGAGTGGCATGATGAAAGTGAAGTTCAGGAAGGACTATTGGCTGGTGACAGTATTCGTTGTAATGAGAAGAGACTGATACCAAGGAAATTGATCCACATAAGAGGTGAACAGAATGTATCCTGGCTGAGTGACATTTAAAATAAAGTGGAAAGAAGGATACAAGAGTCTTTATGGTGTTGATTATAAATTAAAAGTGTATGAATGTCTCTTGTGGATTCAGTTTTCATTATTACAAAGAATAAATTAGAAAAGGCAGATAAAAAGAGGATATGCAGTATGAGCACATTAACATAAAACCAGCCTTCCAGAATTTTTATATGTGTACATGCACATGTAAGCTAAATATTCTTATGAGAGACAATATGCATAAAAGGGTTTTCACAGAGCTCAGCACTATTACTAAACAACTAATTTCTGTTGTTACTGTTGTCAACATGAAATCATCATTAAACTCTCTACTGTCAGGCACCATGCTAAATACTTACAATATATAAGATAATACCTTTGAGAAATTCTGTTGCTCAAAGCCCGTTATTTCCATTTTTCAGTGTTTTTGGTGCTCATCTAATTGTTAAAATATCATCATTACTAGAATGTAAGTTAGAATAATTCATAGGTTTCCATCTGCTTCAAATTATAACAACACAGATTGTTTTAAAATTCTCTCCATTTCAAGATGAAGATGGAACTAGCTTGAATTCAAGTATCCTGGCAGCACTCCGAAAAATGCAGGATGGCTACTTTGGTGGGGCAAGGTGAGTGACCTGTGCTCTCTCTTCAATAGTATGAAATAAAATGAAACTTGGAAGTTGAGTATAGTAGTGGCAGACTTGTGATACCTCTTCTGTGTCTTCAACAACATAATCCTGTCCAACTCTGAGGAACTAGTGTTTGGTAAATTGAATCAATCGAGAAATTTGATGTTATAGAGAAAGGATGAAAGGTTTACACACCATGTTCTTGGCCTAGATAAAAAAGCACTAGAGGTTGGGAATATGGCCTAGTGGTAAAGTGCTTGCCTTGTATACATGAAGCCCTGGGTTCGATTCCTCAGCACCACATATATAGAAAAAGCTGGCACTGTGGTTCAAGTGGTAGAGTGCTAGCCTTGAGCAAAAAGAAGCCAGGAACAGTGCTCAGGCCCTGAGTTCAAGCCCCAGGACTGGCAAAAAACAAAACAAACAAAAAAGCATTAGAAAATTTATTATTTTATAAAAGTTTTCATGTTGTTAGGAAAAATTTCAAAATACACAGATACACAATGAACTCCCACATAATGTTCATCCAGAAACAATGAAAGTCAACATATACTAGTTTATTTTTAAAATTTTAAGCTGGTATCGGGCCTTGAACTCAGAGCCTGGGAAATGTCCCTTAGCATTTTGCTCAAGCCTGGCACTCTACCACTTAAGTCACAGCTCTACTTCTGGCTTTCTAGTGGTTCACTGGAGATAAGAATCTGCCCTGGCTGTCTTCCAATCTGAATCCTCAGATCCCAGCCTCCTGAATAGCTAGGATTGCAGGCATGAGCTGCCAGCACCTGGCTCTAGTTTCATTTATATATTTCATTCCTAACCTCCAACACCTCTCATTGATTATTCAAGCAAAATTTAGATTTTTATATGTAAATACTTCAAAGGAATATTGTTAAATCACCATTTATCTACTCCTATCATCTTCTAATTTAAACAAAACCATTTTCTTAGAAAAAAAGTTATTGAGTTTTATGCTTTTCTGCCTATTTCTTTTCTGTAACTTACCATCACACTATGTGTTCTCACCCCTTGTCCCTCTCTTTCTTCTTTCTTACCTGTTCCCTTCCATTGCACATACATATATGCACACACACTAAATATGACATATATATACACATACACACACTTTTTGCTAAGAAGATTAGCAATAGATATCATAACCCTTCCATCCTAAGTACTTTAGTTACCGTTGTCTAAGAACAAGGACATTATATCTAATTAACATGCTTAGAAAATTGTATATTAGTACACTACAGTAGCCCCCTTCTTCTAGAGGGGATACTTCCAAGGTACATCTGAAGGGTTCATTAAACCATAGATTATACCTATAAATGGGAGCAATAAAGGAGTAACAGCAGCTAAAAGTAAAATAAGATACTTTTAACGGTATGTAGTAAAAAAAAAACCCTTATGATTCATTTATTTCTGAGATTTCCACTTATAATTTTGGACAGTAGTTTCCTTGGGTAATTGAAACTTTGGAAAGGAAACACACAGATAATAAAGTAATAGTGTGCCTAATATCTGATATAGACGCCATATTCACAATTACCCATTTAGGATCCAAAAAATATGGTACCTATACACAATGGAATACTACATAGCGATTAGAAATGGTGAAATATTGGTATTCGCAGGGAAATGGTCAGAACTTGAACAAATAATGTTGAGTGAGACAAGCCTAGAACACAGAAAACAAAGGGGCATGATCTCCTTGATATATGACTGTTAAGGAGGGGAGAGGGGGAGACCGTAGAGACCAGGTCTACGAAACCAAAAACTTCTTGTCAAATGGTATACCCCACAGGTTTGGGTCAGCGACCCTACATTATGTAACTAAAACCAAACAACTACTCAACATATAAAGGTCAAAAATAGACCTCTCAGTGGATCACAATAGCTCAAAAGCTATGTATGTACGTTCATATAAGACTATTGTCGACATATTGTCTACTGTTGACATTACATTTTAAGCCCTAGGTGAATTTTTTTTGGCGTAGGCCACGTGGCTACTGTATATGTTCTTGGTACACTGTGTATTGTATATATGGCTACCTGTCCTAGAGAAGGGAAAGAAAAACAGGGTGTAAGATATCACAAGAAATGTACACACTTCCCTACTATGTAACTGTACCCCTTGTTCATAACACCTTGTCAAAAATTTTTGTTTAATTAATAAATAAATTATTTTTTAAAAACGAATTACCCATTTAACCCAATATTGTTTCCTTTAGCTTTTTCCATTATCCAGATGCCAACCAAATGTCACATGTTAGCACTTGTTACATCTCTTTAGTGTCTTCTAATCTAAAATAGATCTTCTGCATTTCTGTTAGTCTTTCATGTCAGTTTCATTAAATTTTGAAGAATGTGGATAGTTGTTTTGCAACATGGTTCTCGTTTTAAGTTTCTGTAGTTGTTTCAACATGATGAGATTCATATTATGTGTTTTGGGCAGGAATACTACCTTACTTAAATTTATGACCTTTTTTTCTTAAGATAAAGATTACTAGTTCAGTGATTGCGAGAGAAAAAGTGGAAACAAAGATTTTGCTACTTATAGGTCTTGACAAGGGGTAATTAATGGCACACATAGACACATATACTCAGAGGCAAAGTAGTACATGTTCGTGTGTGTGTGTGTGTGATGGAGAGAGAAAAAAAGAGGAGAGAACTGACACAAACCATAGGCTAACACACTTTTTGGATCCAGGGCATTATCCAAACTGGTTTCCCATGGGGACTTTTAATTGGTGGGTTTAAAGCAAATTATCGATCAGGCTGCAATTCAGCAAATTATAAATCAGGCTGCAATTCATAGTCTCTGTGCAGTACTCTTTTTTTTTTTTTTTTGGCCAGTCCTGGGACTTGGACTCAGGGCCTGAGCACTGTCCCTGGCTTATTCTTGCTCAAGGCTAGCACTCTGCCACTTGAGTCACAGCGCCACTTCTGGCCATTTTCTGTATATGTGGTGCTGGGGAATTGAACCCAGGGCCTCATGTATACAGGGCAAGCACTCTTGCCACTAGGCCATATCCCCAGCCCAAATGGATATTTCTTTTTTTTTTCTTTTGGCCAGTCCTGGGCTTGGACTCAGGGCCTGAGCACTGTCCCTGGCTTCTTTTGCTCAAGGCTAGCACTCTGCCACTTGAGCCACAGCGCCACTTCCAGCCGTTTTCTCTATATGTGGTGCTGGGGAATCGAACCCAGGGCTTCAGGTATACGAGGCAAGCACTGTTGCCACTAGGCCATATTCCCAGTCCTGTGCAGTACTCTTAACAGTATGTAAGGTGTGTGGGTCAGAAGAACAAGTAAGATAGCTTGCTTCCGAATGTCCCACAAAGAGATGGTCATCAGAAGAAAGTTGTGTAAGTAAGATATCTGAATCAGATTGAATAACTAGGGGAAATGTAGAACAGGAAATTGTCAAGGATGACAAGCCTGCTTCAAGCATGAGAATAAAATGAGGAATGGGATAACAATGATTAAAACAAATGACTCATTACCTTGCTTATGTAACTGTAACCGTTCACCCTGCTTATCACCTTTTCAACAAAAATAAAAATTTTAAAAAAAGAAAATAGATATTGTAAATATTCACTACAGTCTTTCTGGGGGAATTGTATCAGCAATTTGAGATTGCTTTGTCACATTATAGGTGAGGCTAACTTGATCCCTTGGTTAAAGTGGTATCTGCCACATTTTTCCCTCTCCTTTTTACAACAGTCTGACCAAATGGTGTTAGTATCCACTGATACTTGCAGAGGTGAATTATTGCTAATGGAGTTGTAAAATCATGTTTATGTTTTTATCACTTTATGTACATTCACTAATTTTAATCCTGATATGTAGAAAAAAAGCTTTCTCTTTTAAAAATTTTGTAGTTTTCAGGCAGGAAACTCCATGAGACTCTTGTCTCCATCCAATAAACTGCCAGAAAGCCAGAAGTGGAGCTGTGGTTCAAGTGGTAGAGTGGTAGATTTGAGGGGGGGGGAAAGTTCAGGTACAGCATCCAGGCCCTGAATTCAAGCCCTAGGACCAGCACAAAAAATTGTAGTTTAGTGTCCACATATAATCATGGATTATTATTTTACTCAGTATGTCATGACCTATTCATGTCATTATTTTAGTTAAAATTATCCAATATCTAGCTGGGGGCTGTTGGCTCACACCTGTAATCTTAGCTACTCGGGAAGCTGAGATCTGAGGATCTCTGTTTGAAGCCAGCCCAGGCTGGATAGTCTATGAGACTCTTACCTCTAATTAACCAGCAAAAATCTGAAAACGAGGCTGTGTCTCTTATTGGGAGAGTGTTAGCCTTGAGCAAATAAGCTCGGGGACCTGAACTCAAATCCTGGGTTTCAGCCCCAGGACTGGCATATACAAACAATTATCCAAGATCTGAGTATTAGCCCTTTCAAGTTAGCATCTTTAGAAAATTATTACTAATGATATTCCTTTTGAATTTTGTTTTTGGCAAAGCAAGGAAAGATATGGCTTAATGTATAAAATTTTCAAGTACCATCTCATATGTTCTAAGTGGTCTCCAGTATTTTTTGATGATGTGGATAGCTCATTATGATTTATCAAGCACCCAACGTAGCATATGTAGGGGAAAAAAGTAAGACACATATGGAAGGTTGTGAACCCATACAGGTAGCATTTTTAAAAGGCCATCTAGGGCTGGGGATATAGCCTAGTGGCAAGAGTGCCTGCCTCGGATACACGAGGCCCTAGGTTCGATTCCCCAGCACCACATATACAGAAAAAATGGCCAGAAGCGGCGCTGTGGCTCAAGTGGCAGAGTGCTAGCCTTGAGCGGGAAGAAGCCAGGGACAGTGCTCAGGCCCTGAGTCCAAGGCCCAGGACTGGCCAAAAAAAAAAAAAAAAAGGCCATCTAAACCCAGGCAACAGTGCCCAACCCTATAATCTCAGTTACACAGGATATTGAGATCTGAGGATGATCGTTCAAAGCCAGCTCATGCAGAAAAGTGTGTGAGGCTCTTATCTCTAACTAGAAAAAACCCAGGAGCAGTCACTAAAATTATAGAATGCCAACCTTGACTGAAAAAGCTAAGAGATAGTACCTAAGTCCCGAGTTCAAGCTCTAGCATTGGCATGTGCACAAGCACGCATGCACACACACATATACACACCTGGCTCTTTTAGCTGTTTAAGTTGAACACTGCTCCAGAGTGCTTTGAAATTTCACTTTTCTTTAGAAAAGTTATACAAGTTGTGAACACTTGTAGCCCTCAACAAAACATGATAGGATGAATTATTTGATGAATAGTTTAAAACTATCCACTTGTCACTAACATTGGGTTGTTTTTTATTAAAGATTGATTTTCTGTTTTTTTGTCTACTTTCTAACTGCCAGGATTCAAACAGGCAAATTATCAGAGTTCTTGACAACATCTTGCTGTACACACTTGAGCTTCATGGACCCTGGACCAGAGGGTAAGCTCTATAGTGAAGAAGATGATGAAGACTATGATGAGCTAGAATCTGCTAACTGGATGGATGGCTCTGATTCAACTAGTAATGGTAAGGAGGCTCTATAAAAACTGACTGACTGGGACTGGGAATATGGCTTAGTGGTAGAGTGCATGCCTTGTATACATGAAGCCCTGGGTTTGATTCCTCAGCACCACATATATGGAAAAAGCCAGAAGTGGTACTGTGGCTCAAGTGGTAGAGTGATAGCCTTGAGCAAAAAGAAGCCAGGGACAGTGCTCAGGCCTTGAATTCAAGCTCCACGACTGGTAAAAAAAAAAACAAACAAAAAACCTGCAAGAACCCGGAATATTGTTTGTCATCATCCTTAGTAATTCATGCTACCAGCAGCTTCACCTTGGTCTCTTTTTTTAATGTGATTTCTTATTTATTTGAATTTAAAATTTTTTATTATAAAGACGATGCATAGAGGGTTTATTACAATTACAGAAGTCAGGTAATGAGTACATTTCTTTTTGGACAATGTCACCCCTTCCCTTGCTCTCTCCCAATAAATGTGCTATTCCTGGAGAGGCTGTAATGTATAGTTAAAAATACCTGCATTTCCAGCTTTTTTTGGTTAAGAGATAAGAGTCTCGTGGACTTTTCTGCCTAGGCTGGTTTTGAACCATAATCTTCATATTTCAACCTCTTGAGTAGGGAGAATTGCAGGTATGAGCTGCCAGCGCCCAGCCACTGTGACATTTTAATACACAAACGTACCATGAATAATTGGCAAGTTAATTAACATATCTATCACCAGGGGCTTCTCCAAAGCTCCTGGCAAGCAACATTTAATCTCTACTTCTATGAGTTTGCCTTGGTCTCTTTAATACACCTAGATTTCTACTTTTGTTTGGCTTCATTTTTACTCTCTCTACTTACCTTCAGTTTCTGGTCTAATCTCCCGTTGGTGAGTGTGAGTATGGACTTGGACTAGCCCCTACTCAGGTTAGGGAACATTATTTTCCTGGCATTGGATGTGGCTATTGAATTGAAATGGGAAGAAGTATTGGTGAGTAAGAGAGATATTTAATCAGTTATGTAGTAAAAAAAATACTAGTAGTACATATTCAGCACTGCCCTTTGACATTAGAAAGCATAAATTATGACATTTAGTTATATTTTAAATTGTATTAGAGGAGTATATCAGAATCTATCTGTAAGTATGTTTGGATTGAAAAACCTATTTGGAATACCCATTGCTTTCCTATGGCAAAATAGACAAATAGTGCATAGCACAACCAAACTAATCAGCTGCTAAAAACAAAACATGAGATAGTGAGAAAGCATTGTGAGACCCTGAATTAGAATAGATGAGAAACATTGCTCAGAGATACTAAAATACTGACCTATATAGGCCAAGAACATTATTTTAGTTGAATTCCAAACAGAAGGGTCAATATGAGAGATGGGCCAATACAAGAGAATTGCTCTTCTAGCTATCTGAAATTTATTTTCCTACTTTCATTGTCTTGGTATTTGATCATTAGCCTATGTCTTAAGGTAGCTAATTTCTTTAGCATAAAGAGTGAATTAAGGCTAGGCATCAAGTGGCATACTCCTATAATCCTAAAATACTCAGAAGGCTGCAATCTGAGGATCCCAGTTTGAAACCAACATGGACAGGAAAGTCCATGAGTTTTTAATCTCCAATTAGCCAGAAAAAAAAGCCAGAAGTGGAGCTGTGGCTCAAGTGGTAGTCTCAGACTTCAGTGAAAAGCCTAAGGGACAATGCTCAGGCCCTGAATGGAGGCCCAGTACTGATACAAAAAAAAGTGACGTGCGCTAGGCAATGGTAAAACATACCTATAATCCCAGCACTCAAGAGGCTAAGACAGGAAGATTGTGACACCAATCACAGCTACATATTAGAACACCGATTTTAATAAGTGCCAAAATACACACACAAAAAACCCAAAAATGAGTGATATGATGGAGAAAAAGTAAATTTTCTTTCATCTATGGGGTAGGAAGAGTGATTTCATATACAATAAACCAACATGATAGCAGTTTGAAGTAACTGTTTCCTTGTTTGAACTCACCATTTACTCACTAAGTACCTTTTATTTACTTTGTTTTTGTAAGATATAAAATAGTTTAAATTTGTTTGTTGGAAAAGTACATTAAATACTAGGCTATTTACTGTTATCATTAATAGTCATTCATTTTGTCTGTCGTGGCATAAAATACTTTGAAAATTACCAAATGATCATATGTTGAGAATGTTTGCAAGCCCATAAGTAATTGTTGTTTCCCAAAGAACCCATTCTTGCATTAATTACTTAATTTTGTGCTGGTCCTGGAATTTAAACTCAGGGCCTGGGTTGTCTCTCAACTTCTGTTTTGCTCAAGGCTAGTCCTCTACTACTTGAACCACAGCTCTGCTGCTGGGTTCTTAAATAGTTTGTTGGAGATAATAATTTCATGGACTTTCCTGCCCAGGCTGGCTTTGAATGTGATCCTCAGATCTCAGCCTCCTGAGTAGCTAGGGTTACAGGCATGAGCCACCAGCACATGGCATTACTTTCTCACATGTACCTTTTTAACAATATGTATTTAATTCTAGGACATTCAGAGTCACTAGTCTACCTCTGAGTTTATTCATGAGTGATTTCACAATGATCATGTTGATTGCTTGCCAACCCTTCCATAAGTAGAGAGAGATTCTCTCCATATGATATCTACTCAAGTAGCCTTGTATTCAAGTTTAAAATCTCTGTCACTAGAGCCAGGCACACACCTGTAATCCTAGCTACCTAGGAGGCTGAGATCTGAGGATTGTGGTGCAAAGGCAGCCCAGGCAAGAAAGTTCATGAGACTTTTATCTTCTATTAATCACCAAAAAAATCTGGAAACAGAGCTTTGGCTCAAGTGGTAGAGCACTAGCCTTGAGCAAATGCACTCAGTGACAGACCATGAGTTCAAACCCCAGGATTGGCACACACACAGTGTCACTAGAATGCCACTAAGTATGAGTTTCATTACTACAGCTCTGCTAGTTTTACTTAGTCACATCAGAGAACAGAAAGACACTGGAAAGATCACTGAATATCTTCCAAAATCAGATGCTACATGACAGACTAAGCTGGCATCAGCACTGATTACAGTAGTGTGCTTTTCCAACTATAAACACTGAATAGTAGTATGAAGCCTGAAATATTAAGCATTAGAGCATATTTCTGTTTCCTTTGCCTGCATTCAGAGATGATATCATAGAAGATTTATGGACTAGAAGGAGACCTAGAGAATATGGACTGTATTTATGTTTTTGAAACCTCAGCCCCTAGTAAATTGCCTGATTCATAATAACCAATAAATATGTGGTGAGCAAATAAATGAGATGACTAAAATGCAAATGTGTGACTAATAGTCCTTTCTTTACCAATTCCATATGAAGATAGTATTTTCTTTAGTAAATGTAGCTGCTGCTTATAGAATCTGTTTATGACTGGGCTCGGTGTTTGGTATAAGATTTTTGCTCTTCTTCAACCCCTCCTCACAAAAGCTTCCTCCTACTAGTGCTTTTTTCACACATGCACAGGCACATACACAGACTGTGGGATGCTTGTCCTGCCTGTTCTAGAAAAAGCTCATACTACTGCAGTAACCTTCACATTATGTTAGTAAATTTGAAGGACAAGTGGGTCCTAGTAAATGATCATAGCCTTAAGTCTATATGGTTATACAATAATCACAAGCTATGTCCCCAATGATCTCAGAACAACCTTGTTCTGGTGCAGTGTTATAGGTGCAGTAGCCAGTCATTGTAATTGCTGGGGCAGATTTTGAAGTAACCTAAATGTTCATTTTTTTCTCTCACCTCTCCCCCACTAACCTTGCAGCTGGCTGTGGTGATGAAGTTGCTCGTTATTTAAATCACCTTTTGGCACACACTGCTCCCCATCCTAAACTAGATTCTACCTCACGGAAGGGAAGGCTAGATCGGTTCCGAGCTGCTGTGCAAACAACCTGCAACTTAATGTCCTTGGTGACCAAGGCCAAGGAGCTGCACGTACAGAGTGAGTAATGCCAGGCACAGGATGACATGAAGCCCAGGATGGGAGTGGGACATTGATTACACCATAAGGAGGATCTTGGAAAATACCTACAACATATTGCACACTCAAATATCTGAGAAATAAATCAATTTTGGTGCAGTCTTGTTATGGATCATGTTATGTAATGAGAAATGTACTATAATTTTAATATATCAAAGTAAAAAAATAATATTATGGTAGGTGCATGTGGAGAGAGAGAAGGGTTCTTTGACCACACAAGCTGACCTAGATATTAACATTATATAGATGGATGAGAATGGTTGAGATGCATGCTCTTGCTGCCTAAAACTTTATTGACCAATTACTAACCAAAGATATTAAATGTGAATACTAAAGAATGGTTTAACATTTATATTTGGGAAAAGTTTAGCATACCCTTTGGGTATTCTCCCTGGATAAAGGCCTTATAAAGAAAGATTAACTTTATTAAATCATATTTCTTGGTTGTGAATCAGGAAACTTGAGCTTAATTCCCAGCTCTGCTACTTAGCTTGCTTAAACAGTTATTTTAACTCTGTACCTCCCTGTATCTGTAAACTGGTGAAAATGGCAAGAGTCACTACTTAGAGGTTATGATAAGTATTTTACCAGTGGACTGTAAATTTTTAAAAATCCTTAGAACTATCTTGAAGTTAGCCACATCATATTATAAAATATTCATCACATAGGAGGAGCTCTAGAGAATAGGAACCATATTTATCTTCTTTGATTCTTTTTTTTTTTTTTTTTTTTTTGCCAGTCCTGGGCCTTGGACTCAGGGCCTGAGCACTGTCCCTGGCTTCTTCACGCTCAAGGCTAGCACTCTGCCACCTGAACCACAGCGCCCCTTCTGGCCATTTTCCATATATGTGGTGCTGGGGAATCGAATCCAGAGCTTCATGTGTAGAAGGCAAGCACTCTTGCCACTAGGCCATATTCCCAGCCCCTCAGCCCCTTCTTTGATTCTTAATACAGGATCATTCTGTCATCTTTTCTCAGGGAAGATCAACTCATAATCAATATTCTAGATTCTCTCAGCAAACTCCAGATAATACAAAATGAGTTCTTTCTGTTTTAATGTAGTATTCTATCAAAGTACCTGTGATACCACAATTGTGATAATGATCATAATGGTGAATTTAATATTTATTCTCTTTCATGCTCAGCTTATGGCACAGTTTTAGAAAATCAAAATATGCTTATTGATGAATTGGGTATTCTTTATATTATCAACTATTTTTATTTCTTTTCTTTGATATTGTCAAGAAAGGAAAAATTTGTCATTAGTGTTCTATAAAGAACTGAGTAATATATACCCTGATTATTGATATCAACCATACACTTGTTTTAGTTTCCTAATGACCTGACTTTTCCCTTAAATGCCAAATTATTGCAGATGTACACATGTATCTTCCTACGAAGTTGTTTCAGCCTTCTCGGCCATCATTCAACTTACTTGATTCACCTCAGGTCCCACAGGATGACCAGGTAAACTTTCACAGGAAACATTTCTATTGCATTTTTCTTCACCTATCATCTTTATGGAAAATAATGGAACTAGCCATTATAGTTCTTATTAGTAACTGGTGGTAGGCAATACACTATCCAGGTTTTCAGTTCATTCCATGGTTTCACTGGTTTTGCCTTGCTTTTTGTCAACATTTGGTATTTTTCTCAAGCAATTACTTTTATATTAAGTGTTTTTATATACAGTACATATAGACAAGCATAGAAATGTCCAACTACTTAATAAAACAAGTCTTAGTTCATTTCTTTGCTAATAGGAATGTATTTATATGCAGAGTTTTCAGAACTGTAATCCTGGATTATATGAATTACTGAGATTCAATGTCCAACATTTGGGAAAGTTTTATAGAAAAGATTCTGAGGTACAAATATGAAATATGACTCATAGGCATTATTTAGTGGAGCACTTGTGGACTTAATTATTTTTCATCATTTCTCAATCTAAAGGTTCCCTCTGTTCGTGTAGAAATACATCTTCCTAGAGACCAGTCTGGTGAGGTGGACTTTCAAGCACTGGTTTCTCAGTTGAAGGTGACTTCAAGCTTACAGGAACAAGCCGATATCCTCTACATGCTGTATACTATGAAGTAAGTGATGGATATTATCGATATACTTCCATACTAATACAGAGCGGAAATGCAGCATGTGTTAGTCAGCTTTCCAATGCTATAAAAAATACCTGAGATAATCTATTAAGAGAAAAATATTTTGGTTCATAGTTTGGGAAGTTGACATGATCAGTTGTTCTTATTTATTGCTTTTGGATCTGTGATATGACAGCTTATCAAGACACCAGTACATGGCAAAACCATTCACCTCATGGCCAGGATGCAAAAAGAGGGAGAAAGAAACCACTTCCCTTCAAGGGCAAACCCATAATCACATAACTAGGCCCCATCTCTTAAAGATTTTTACTACATCCCAATAGTACTATAGACTGGGCACCATAGGGCTCTAGGAGACCAATCTGTACACTATAGTAAAATAAAGCATGGTTTTGGAGAATGCATTCTCTCTCTCTCTCTCTCATTTATTCTGTCTCTCTCACTTTCTCTTTTTCTCTCGCTGTGTCTCTATTTCTCCCTCCCTCCCTCCCTCCCTCCCTCCCTCCCTCCCTCCCTTCCTCCCTCCCTCCCTCCCTCCTTCCCTCCCTCCCTCCCTCCCTCCCTCCCTTCCTTCCTTCCTTCCTTCCTTCCTTCCTTTTGTCTATTTTAACTCCAGGTTTTGTGCTTGCTTTGTAGGAGTTATGCCAATGAGCCACATCTCCAACTTTGTTTTGCACTTGTTATTTTGAGATAGGGTTTCATTTTTTGTCTGGACCTTTGCCTAGACTTCAATCTTCCTATTTTATGCTTCTGGCTATGGATGGGATGACAATCATGTACCACCACAGATAGCTATTGGTTGAGAAAAGGTCTCATGGAGTTCATGGACTAGCCTCAAACCAGGATCTTCCTGATCTCACTTTCCCAAATAGCTAGCTAGAATTATAGGCCTGATCTACCATACCTAGCTTAGCTTTGGAGTTTAACTACCCTGGATTTGAATACAGTTTAGCCATATATTAATTGTATGACTTCAAAGCCTCAAATGTCCTCATTTACAAATTTTGGATTATACCAGGCTCATAGGATTAGTAAATATCTATAAATTCTCTAATACAATGTCTGGCACATCATAGCTGATTAATAATTGGTAAGTATTATGATCAGTATTAGCATTATTAGTCAGCTCTATTTTTTCTGAAACCTATAGATACATTCTGTGTGTGTGTGTGTGTGTGTGTGTGTGTGTGTGTGTGCATCTGTGTACACATGTGCACATGCTGATAGCAGGGCTTGAACTTAGGGCCTCATGCTCTTGTTTGGCTTTTTCACTCGTGTTTGTCACCACGGCTGCTAGTCTCCTACTTGAGCCACACCTTCAGTTCAGCTGTTTTGCTGATTAATTGAAGATAATATCTCATGAACTTTTCTGTCCTGGCTAGCTTCAAACCTCAATTATCAGCTTGAGTAAACAGAATTACAGGCATGAGCTCCCAGCTCCCAGTTACAGATACACTCTTAAGTCAGAAGAAAGAAGAATATAGAGCCTTATGGGGAAAGGGAAAGTAGCAAGTGTTTTGTTAACCTGTTAGGCACTCTGGTACATGTCCAAACGGAACTCTTCTTTCCTGCCCATCTGCACAAAGGTAAACTAGTTGGTTTTATTCCTTTTTTCATGGTGTGGGATGATGATGATGATGATGATGATGATGATGATGAATGGACTTCTAAACTTTTATCAAATATTATAAACAGAGGAATTTAGTGTGGACTTTCTGGAAAGCATAGGAAACATTCTCAAGTTTCTCCTAAGAAGCATTAGTGTCCAAGGAAAGAGGAGTGGATTTGGGGGTTTATTGTGATTTAGGGATGATGTTGGGGTGATGATTCTCACTGGCACCAAAAGAATGAACACTTAGACCTTCTGGACAAGATTAAGCAGATATATTTCTTCCCTATCTTCCTGCTTATATTCAGGACAAGATTTATAGAACAATCATAACAAGACTGAGATGCAGAGAGAAGATCAGCTAATGATCTGAGAATCTGAGGAAGAGCTGAGGTTTCTGAGTTCTCTGTTCTGTCATATAGTCTCTGCTGAAGATACCTATGAGCCCAGACAACAAATGCCTCAAGGGGATAAAAAAAACTTCCTTCTAGTGAAAAGATTAGAAAATGGGCAGCCTAGTAAGTTATACCACTTTCAGATAATAGCTACTCAAACTACACACAGAATAAAACTAAGGCTTTACCCCCATAAATAAGGGCTGAATTGGAAGCCCAGACATCACTCCCACCTAGCTGTAACAAGGCAACATGACATGGCAGCTTCTCACTGCCCATGTGTCAGTGACAACCAAGTAGAGATCTGCTCTCTGGGCAGAATGAACCCCTCCTAAAATGTTAATGAAGAGTACTTGGGGAACCTGAACTTCTATGCAATAGCAATGAGGCACCCATCCTCCCCTCTACTACATAGTGTCAGGGAAATATAGTAAAGCCAGGACTTTCACCACAACTCAGTGCTTAATGCAGTGTTAGCAGAGGCCACATGGGGACATGAAGAGTACTCCTCACTTCACCCCTGGGGTGGTATCAAGGAAATCCTACCGATAAGCTTGTCCAGCAATAATGATGGACTCATCCTGCCATGTATGAGTGAAGGGTGAATGAGGACTCAAACGTACCAGAAATTAATGTGGCAGCATCCTCTTTCTCCTGGTGTTATAGTGTCAGATATAGTCTGCTGAAATAGAATATTTAAAACACAGATTCTTACAACATAATATCCTTAATGTCTGGGATACCATTGAAAATCACTTGTCATACAAAGTATCAGGAAGATCTTAACCCAAATGAACAAAACTATCAATAGAGGTCACAATAAGATAAAACAACGCAATTTATTCTAGGTCCTTCCATTTCTTTGCAAATGATGGTGAAGTAAGTCAGGCCCAGAGAGTCAAAGGTTGCATGCTTTCTCTCAATACAAACGCTAGAATTGGTATATATATGTACAAATATATATGTGTGTGTGCATTAGTATATATATACCATTTGTGTATATATGTATCATTAGTATATATATATATGCCATTAGTTTATATATATGCCATTCATGTATATATGTACATTAGTATATATACATACTTATATAAAAATACCTTAGATGGTATGCAAGTGCACATAAACATATTAATTGAAATATGGTAGATTTACAGGAGAACTCAAACCGTAATTCCTTAGAAAGTAAAATCACGGTTCACACAAATAAACAGGAAATGGGTACTTGAAATGGATGTAGTGGGGTTAAGGGAAATGGGGTAGAAAAAGAAGTGAAGAAATGCATTCAAAAATTCAATATAGGGCTGGGGGTATGGCCTAGTGGCAAGAGTGCTTGCCTCGTGTACATGAAGCCCTGGGTTCAATTCCCCAGCACCACATATACAGAAAACAGCCAGAAGTAGTGCTGTGCTCAAGTGGCAGAGTGCTAGCCTTGAGCAAAAAAAAAAAAAAAAAAGAAGCCAGGGACAGTGCTCAGGCCCTGAGTCCAAGCTCCAGGACTGGCAAAAAAACAAAACAAAACAAAAATTCAATATGTAGGGCTGGGAATGTGGCTTAGTGTGCATGAAACCCTGTGTTCAATTTTTCAGTACCACATAAACAGAAAAAGCCCAAAGTGGCACTGTGGCTTAAGTGATAGAGTGCTAGCCTTGAACAAATGAAGTTCAGGAACAGTGCCCAGACCCCGAGTTCAAGCACCAGGACTGGCAAAAAATTCAACATATATCCTATAAAATTTAAGAAAAATGAAGGAGTGGGTGAGAATGATCAAAGAGGTGACATTGATCAAGATGTATTGTATTTGTGCTTTGTTGAATGGCAACTCCTTTGTACAACTACTTAAAGATAATAAAATATTTTAAAAACATTTCTCATAAGCAGAAAAAGATAACACCGATGTTAGAATTATGTAAAAAGACTTTTAGAGGAACTAATAGAAAAATTCTAAAATGACAGGCAGTTATGATTACCATGGAAACAAATGAAAAAATAGAATCGTAGCAAAGAGATAGAAAATATAAGGAAATTCTAGAAATAAAATGGAAATTTTAGGAATAAAAAATATAGTAACTAAAAGGAAACTGTAAGATGCAGAAGACAGAGACAGGAGCAGTGAACTGGAAGATAATGCTCTTAAAAATTACCTAATTTGAACAAGAGAGACTTAGACTTAAACAGTTAAGCCTCAAGGACATGTAGAACTATGGACTAGGAGGGTGGCACAAGTGATAAAATGTTGGCCCAGCATGCAGAAGGCCCTCACTTCAATCCTAGTACCATAAAAAAGTATATATATGGCTACAAAACCACAATTCCATTACCATATTAAAAATTAAAAGTGATCACTTAATATCATTAAATGCCAGTTAAAGTACAAAATTTTCAGACCATCTCATAATGTATTTTTGATTTGTTTAATTCAGGATACAATGATTACATTTGGTGATTAAAATATGTCCTAAATGTTTTCACTACCTATCTTGTCTCTTTGTTTTCTTGGCTATTCATTGATAAACTGAATTGTTTATCCAGTAGAGTTCACATTCTATATTTTGCTGATTACATCCTAATGAGGTCATTTTAAAATGTTTCTCTTTCCGGTTCTGTAGAGTTTCTCTCTTCAGGCTCAAGGCTGTAATCCCAGCTACTCAAGAGGCTGATAGCTGAGGATCTCAGCTGGAAGCCAGCCCAGGCAGGAAAGTCTGTGTGAGTCTTATCTCCAATTAATCATCAAAAAGACAAATGAAACTATGGCTCAAGTAGAAGAGTACTAGCCTTAAGCAAAAAAGCTCAATGCAGTGCCCAGGCCCTGAGTTCAAGTCCCAGGACTAGTCAAAAAAAAGTTTCTCTCTCCTTTGTTTTGTCTATAAATTAATAGTCAATATCTATACATTGATAGAACCAGGTTAATTTTTTTAAGGTAAGACAACTTCACAGGTGGTGGCCTGTACTCCTCCTATATCATACATTAGGAGGTCCATAATGTGTAACTGGTGCTGGTTTGCTTTCGGCCGGGTGGCTGGGGAGTTGCTGGAGGTTAAACACTAGGGCATTGCAATGTGCAAGGCAAAACACTGCCACTGAGCTCATCCACCTGCCTTTTATTGTTGCTTTGTTTTGTCATGTTAAAATTAATCATTGTGCATTTGTCCTGTTCTAGATATTATAAATTCCCCATTAACTTTTGTCCTACTGATTTTAGCAACCATTCATGGTCATTGCTTAGATCAGTTATTTCATTAGGGATTGCCAAATCCTGGTCTTTAAATTCTACACATTGACCTTTTTTGAAAAAAAATGTTATAAAGGTGATGAGCAGAGGGGTTGCCATTACATACATAAGGTAATGAGTCTTTTTAACACTATTACCCCTTCCCTCATTTTCTCCCCCTTCCCTCATTTTCTTCCCCTTCCCTCTCCCCACTCCTTCCCCCCAACTTGTAACTTTCATTTCCAACATAGTGTCTAGTGAGTATCATTGTTGAATTAGTTCATCTTTTGTCCTGCTTTTTCTGTGATTCCCTTTCTCCTCCACAGATCAGATAAACTACTATACAAGACAAAGGGTGCACAAAACTAAAACAACAAACAAAAAGAAATAACTGCAAACCACATTGACCTTTTTTAATGTGCACATCTTACCACGTATCTTTCCTATTTATAATACTTAAATGTGTTTCTTTTAAGCAGAGGAAAAGTTCAAAGTTCATAGTCTTTTTTTTCCAGTAGCAGGGCTTGAACTTATGGCCTTGAACTCTCACTCAGCTCACACTTGAGCCACACCTCCAGTCTGGCCATTTTACTGGTTAATTGGAGATGTCTCTTGGACTATTTTTCCCAGGCTGGCTTCAAACTATGGTCTTCATATCTTAGCCTCCTGAGTAGCTAAAATTATGACTTTGAGCCACTGGCACCAGGCTTATAGAAGTTTTTCATATTTAATTTTTTATTTTGATAATTTCAAATAGAGGAAAGTTGTAAAGAGTATAAAATATTCTGGATGTCTTTCACTCAGATCCCTCACATATCTCTCTCAGTCTCTCTGTTTCTACCTATCTCTCTCTCTTTCTTCCTCCATTCCTCCCTCTCCCTCTCTCTCTATTCAAAATAATGTTTTCTATGGGTTTGTTGTGTATAGTGTTTAACATTTTCCATTCCTGGTTTCTTTGAAAAGATAAAATACCAGTCCTGGACTTTGGACTCAGGCCCTGGTCACTGTCCTTGAGCATCTTTTCTCAAGGCTAACACTCTATCACTTGAGGCACAACTCCACGTCCAGGCCCAGAGGATAAAAAGAGAGACTCCATATAAAGAAAAACTAAAGCAAAAAGGGTGGAGGCTTCCCTCAAGTAGTAGAACACTTGCCTAACAGGCACAAGGGTTTAAGTTCAAGCCCTAGTACCACCAATACAATCAAACTTGCTTTTTGCCCTACATTATGATGTGTTTTGGAGAAAGTTCTATTGGCTGCTGAGATAAATGTGTATTCTGTTGGGCATCAGTGGTGCATGTCTGTAATTCTAGATACTCAAAAGGCTGAGATCTAAAGATTGAGGTTTGATACCAGCCTGGGCAGACAAATCCAAAAGACTTTTATCTCCAATTAATTAGTAAAATTCTGGAAGTGCATGGCTCAAATGGTGGAACACCAACCAGCCTTGAGTAAAAAAGCTAAACAATTTTTAAGTTCAAATTCTGTGTAATGGGGCTGGGGATATAGCCTAGCGGCAAGAGTGCCTGCCTCGGATACACGAGGCCCTAGGTTCGATTCCCCAGCACCACATATACAGAAAACGGCCAGAAGCGGCGCTGTGGCTCAAGTGGCAGAGTGCTAGCCTTGAGCGGGAAGAAGCCAGGGACAGTGCTCAGGCCCTGAGTCCAAGGCCCAGGACTGGCAAAAAAAAAAAAAAAAAATTCTGTGTCATATCGCTATTGATTTATTTCTGCCTCATTTATAAAAACCTACTTCTAGTTTCAGTTTAGAGACTTCGGATTCGTTATCTTGTTTTATTGATTCTAAAAGACAATCTTTCATCTGATTTATATATATTCTCTAGCTGTGTATTATGTCCAAATAAAATTAAAAAGATTCATTTTTAGATGATTTTTAAAAGTTAAGCAAGAGTACTGGCAAAACAACAACAAGAAACAAGAATGTATATTCCATATCAATTTGTACATCTAATGTTTTGCTTCAGATTCGTGGAGATGCAGGAAAGTACTATATTTCTAGTCTGCAATAGGTCCCCAAATCAAACCTTTGTTTTGTTTTGTTTTGCCAATTCAGGTCCTGGATTCTCTCTTAGCTTCCTTCCTTAGCTGACACTTTCCTATTTGAGTCTCTACCCATGGTTTTTGCTGATTATTTTGCAGGTGGGCTTTAGAAGACTTTTCTGCCTGAGCTGGCTTTGAATCACAGTCCTCTAGATCTCAGTCTCCTGAGTAGCTAGGATCACAGATATGAGCCAACATTGTCAGCTTTAAATCTTGGTCTTTAATTTCTGCTATTTTGAAGCCTGTGAAGAGGGTAAAATAATGCATATTAACAAAACTCAATTTAAACTAAGAAACTCTTGTCTAGATATTGGCTAATAAGGTTGACTGTTAACTATAGTTTTACAAGGGTTCTACTAAGAACCCTTAACATTAGTTTCCTGCAAAGGGAGGCCTAGCAAAAACAGTCAATGTTAGCCATTAGAAAGGATAAAATAATGGCATTCGCAGGGAAATGGACAGGACTAGAACAAATCATGTTGAGTGAGATAAGCTAAGATCAGACAGACAAATGGTGCATGATCTCCCTGATATGTGGGTGTTAGAGTTAAAATGCA
This sequence comes from Perognathus longimembris pacificus, assembly GCF_023159225.1. Classification (NCBI taxonomy): domain Eukaryota; kingdom Metazoa; phylum Chordata; class Mammalia; order Rodentia; family Heteromyidae; genus Perognathus; species Perognathus longimembris. The sequence goes on from NC_063188.1 coordinate 59,510,741, forward strand.
ACGAGATATGACAAAGTAAACAGGACTCAAGATACTAATACAGTGAGACCAAAAAAGGACAGTTTTGGTAGAAAAGCACCAAATAGTAAGACCCAAGCACCTCTTCATATGCACATAAAGGAATATAAAGACTGAAAATAACTCCAAAGATAAGAAAACAAAGGATCTCTTCTTAATTTGTTTTATAGTTTTTAGAAGACTATATTCTTTACCTCACATATGGTGTACACATATGCACATCTGAGGGAAGCTGGAGGAGAGTACAGAATAGTAGAAAGCAGGTGAAAAAATACAGTAGAGGGGCAATGGATATTGATGAAAGCAAACTAAGCAACTCAAAGGTGGTGATGAGAGGGAAGAAATGAGAGAAAGAGAGGGAACAGAAGATACTAAGCAATAGGAAAGAAATGTACATATCTCCCAATCTGGAAGAAATTGTTTTATTGTCAATGTTCATAGAGTTCATAAGCTTTGTAGATTAGAATGACGATACCCATCATTGGGAAGGTTAAAATGTGTACTGTGAAATTTATGTAGTTACTTAATCTCAATAAAGGAAAAGGAAAAAAAAAACAGTTAATGTGTTTGACTTAAGTGGTAGATTCTTACCTAGGAAGTGTAAGGCTCCAAGTTCAAACCCCAATGCCACCAAAAAAAACCGAACACCAAAAACAACAAATACATCCATTCTAACACTGAAAAAAAGAAAAGATAGTTGTTGTAGGCTTCACTTACAATTAATGTAGTCCCATGTTTCAAATTGCAGAGGACCTGACTGGGACACTGAAATATATGAGGAAGGGGGTGCCACAGTCAGAGGACTTCTCACTGAATTATATGGCAAGGTTGGGGAGATTCGTCATTGGGGCTTGATCCGGTACATTTCTGGGATCTTAAGGAAGAAGGTGGAAGCCCTTGATGAGGTACTATTAATTTTTCTTGAATTTTGTATATGGGGTGATTTTTAAAAACAAATAGTACAAGAAATGTATCCAATGCCTAACATATGAAACTGTAACCTCTCTATTCATCACTTTGGCAATAAATAAGAAAAAAAAGAATTTAAAAAAAGTTAGTTTCATGGATGGGGTTATACCTCAATGGTAGAACACTTGCCTAGCATGTGTTCAACCTCTATCTCTGCAGGAAGGAAAAAAGTTGATCTCCATAGTTTTTAAGGCAACCACAATCTCCAATCATTTCAGGTGCTGTCTGTCACACATAAAGTTTCTACTATTCAGCTATTTGTGAGTGATAAATATACATTAACAAAGCATAAGGATTGTAGACTTCAAAGGTTCTATAAACCCCGAGAACTCTAATTTTTTTTGAGACAGAGTCTCATGTAACCCATGCTAGCCTCAAACTATTGATCTTCCTGTCTCAGTGTAGAGTTCTAAATCTTTTCTTTTGGGCTGGGAATATGGTCTAGTGGCAAGAGTGCCTCACATACATGAAGCCTTGGGTTCATTTCCTGAGCACTACATATATAGAAAAGGCCAGAAGTGGCGCTGTGCCTCAAGTTGGCAGAGTGCTAGCCTTGAGCAAAAAGAAGCCAGGGAGAGTGCTCAGGCCCTGAGTCCAAGCCCCAGGACCGGCAAAACAAAACAAAATGCTAAATCTTTTCTTTTATGCCAGTCCTGGGGCTTAGGCTCAAGGCTGGCTTGAGTATTGTAACTGAGCTTTTCTGCTCAGGGCTAGCACTCTACCACTTGAGCCACAGCTCCACTTCTGGCTTTTTGCTGGTTAATTGAAGATCAGAGTCTCATAGACTGCCCTTTCTGGGCTGACTTCAAACTGTGATTCTCAGATCTCAGCCTCCTGAGTAGCTAAGATTACAGGCATGAACCACCAGCACCCAGAGATTTCTGTGTCTTAAGACTGTACAATGGGCTGAACGATTCTTCCTCCTCAAAGATGAAAAGAACTCCTTGTTCCTTCCTGGAAATTCTTATTTTCTGAACATTAAAGAGGAGGAAGTGAGTTCACTGTGCTTTTAGGTGAAGATGGAAAAGTTTCTAGGCTGAGAGCAGTGTGTGGAAAGCTGGTGGTTTATGGCAAGGATAATGCTATGCTGTCTCTTCCTAGGCCTGCACAGACCTTCTCTCCTACCAGAAACATTTGACAGTGGGACTCCCTCCAGAGCCTCGGGAGAAGACCATCTCTGCGTGAGTGTATTTGCTTGGGATCCTTGCCACAGTTGCCATGCCCTAGTGTGTTGCTGAGTGACATGCACACAGAAACCCATGAGAGACACCCAGCAAGAATGGTGATGGGGACAGGTTATGAGTAAATGAAAAGCTCACCGGAAGTTACAGTTAAACCTTGTTTTGCTTAGCTTTTCTAAATTTCCCACTCAAAAAAAAGAAAGAAAAGGAAAGGAAACAACATAAGAAAATACAGGGTACTGGTTATTTAGCACCCACAAAAAATTCAACCATATTCTGAAAAAGGAGAAGGAAGAAGGTGCCAGGCTGGAAAGGGAAAAGATAGATGCTCGAAGAGCAGAGTGAGGGGATATCCCTACAAGAATACTATAATCAGATTGCCACTTGCACAATTTTGCCATAGCTTCAGACCATCACCTGTGCCCTAGCAGTCCAGACCTCCAGCTAGGAAGTGGAGGGAGTGGAGTTATACGTTAAGATGGAAAATATGATTCTTAAACAGAAGCCTTTTTGCCATTAGCCTTGTGAATAAAATTCATCTATACCAAATCTGTTTATTTCATTCCATACTAGTGCCAATACTTAAATCTGCAAGGAGTTTATATTTCCAAGAAATATTTTAGAGGATTTTAACTTCAGGAATATAGTGATCAGAAAATGTATATTTTTCAAGGGAGATATTTATTTATTTATTTTTAAAGCTATGTGTTTTATTTTTTTCAGTGATACTGGGATTTGAACTTGGGGTCTTGGGCTTGTTAGGCCCTACCACTTGTACCCCATCCCCAGTCTCAAGAAGTAGTTTAGACATGGGAGTTCCCTGTCTACCAGTTCTACTTCAGTAGACAGCATAGTAACATGCTTGTTTGTTTGTGCCTATCTTGTGGCTTGAACTCAGGGCCTGGATGCTGTCCCTGACCTTTTGTGCTCAAGTCTAGTGTTCTTTTTTTCTACAATTAGCCATTAGAGAGAAGAGTCTCATATACTTCCTTGCCTGTGCTTTCTAGATCATAGCCTCCTGAGTAGCTAGGATTACAGGTGTCAACCACTAATGCCCTGACATTTATTTATTTTTAATTTTTGAGATAAAATCTTACTGTAGCCCAGGCTGGCCTAAAACTTAGAATTCTCCTAACTTAGTTTCCTGGGTGCTGGGATTAAGGCATGTGCCATCACGCTTGATTAATGAAATTTTTTATTACTATTACCTTCAACTACTTAAACAAAGGTATTTCAGTTCAACATGTCAGTTTACGAGTATAATGCATCTTTATCATTTCACCCCTTTCTATCATTCTTACCTACTCTCACCATATCTCCCAACCCCACTTATCCCCTCAAGTTATCTGGTTCCATTTTCACATATGCACAATGAGCATTATGATTGTATTTTCCTCTTTCCATATATCTGCACCTTTTCCCTTTAAACCCCACCCTTTCAGACAAGATATATCTTAGCTTCCTGGTATTCATTCTGTTAAACCAACAGTTAATTGTTCAAAGGAGTTACACTATTGGAATCCACCCCCGTGTATACCATACTTTAGTCAGTTTGAACGTGCATGTTTTCATGCATGTTTACATTTTATATCTAACTAGTGCAAAGTTTATTTTATAAATAAAATAGGCTCTAGATACAAAGCTTACTTGGGAATAAATTAGAGAAGTCATGGAATACTTTGTTAATATCTGTATACCACCTCCTTCCTGGTTTATGTTGGTAATTTCTCCTGCATCTAAGATCCAATGCAAACTCGGGAATTGATTGGAGAGATGTATAATAGGACCATCTGTCTTCACTGTCATGTGTCAAGTCTCAGTCACACTTTAGGAAAGTAGTCCTAACCTGTGTGTTAGTTAACTTGGGCTGTCATGATAAAATACCACAGATTGTGTGGTTTAAAGGACAGAAATTTATTCTGTAATGATTCTGATGGCTGGAAGTTCAAAACTTGGTGTCAGCAAGGGTACAAAGGACTTGTTCCAGGCCTCTCCTTTTGGGTTGTATTTGGCTGCTTTCTCTCTTTGTGTCCCACTTCTCTCCCCTCTGTGCATGCCTCTGTGCCATATTGGCTTAGGACTTATCCTAATGACTTCATTTTGCCAGTACTGGGGCTTGAACTGAAGGCCTGGGCACTGTCCCTGAGCCTCTTTGTGCTCAAGGCTGGCACTGTACCATTTGCGCCACAACACCACTACTGGCTTTTTCTGTCTAGTTTATTGAAGATAGGAGTCTCAAGGATTTTCCTGCCAGAGCTGGCTTTGAATCACGGTCCTCAGATCTTAGCCTCCTGAGTAGCTAGGATGAACCACCAGCATCCAGCATGACTTCACTTTAAATTGCCTCTAATTTCTGTACCTTCATATAATGTTATTTTATGGATGGGATTTAAATATATTAATTTTAGAGAGACACAATTCAACTTACAACCCTTACTCCTGACTAAGAGACACTTTTTTTTTTGCCAGTCCGGGGGCTTGAACTCAGGACCTGAGTGCTGTCCCTGAGCCTCTTTGTGTTCAAGGCTAGCACTCTACCACTTGAGCCACAGCACCACTTCTGGCTTTTTTTGAGTAGTGTATTGGAGATGAGAGTCTTGCAGACTTTCCTGCCCAGACTGATTTTGAATCGCATTCTTCAGATCTCAGCCTCCTGAGTAGCTAGGATAACAGGCATGAGCCGCCAGTTCCTGGCTTAAAGAGACATTTTATTTTAAATCAGATTGATTTCTCTGGCACTGTGAGCAATACAAAGGAAGATGGTATGATCGTGCCCCTAAAATACTTCGAGTCGATGAAAGAGTCACAGGTGCTGAAGAATGTATGAATACCTATGTGTATGTGTGCATACATGTGTGTGATTGAAAGATGAGAGAAAGAGAGATAAAACTATGGTCAATCAATAGAACTCTAAGATGTAACTGCAAAGTAATGAATGATTTCTAAGTCTCAGCTTAAAACCTATTTATTTATTTGTAGACATAGTAATTACCTGACAAATGTTATGTATGAACCATGAAAAGTTATTCTGGACAGACATCATGGAGTGAACATTAAGTAAAAATTTGAAGGAGGAACACCATATAGGTACAAAGAGAATAGAGCAGAGTTTCACTGAGTTGCTATGGTCCAGGGTGTTTGTGGAGGTGATGTATGAGCCTTGTACACTGAAAGAACTAGAAAGGTACTGGTAATGATGTTGTATTGAAGGCAGTGACTTAGACTTTAATATATTTAGTTTTAAGTGGTTGTAGAATTTTGTCATTATTTTCTGTCTTCTTCCTCAGACCTCTGCCCTATGAAGCTCTCACTCAGCTGATAGATGAAGCCAGTGAAGGGGACATGAGCATTTCAATCCTCACACAGGTAAGCAGCATTATGAAGCCAAATCTAGACATCAATATTTTAAGGTTTGATTTTAATTGATCTGTCAATTTGCAAAGACAATACAGTAGGCATTGTGAAGTCTGTGCTATAATTCTTTATAGTCTTTCTGTTCTGTGCACAGGAAATAATGGTGTATCTAGCCATGTATATGCGAACACAGCCTGGCCTGTTTGCTGAAATGTTTCGACTTCGAATTGGTCTGATCATACAAGTTATGGCAACAGAACTGGCCCAGTCCCTTCGATGCTCAGGTATTCCATTCAGTAACTGTTTTTAGTCAGAATTCACTTTTAATATACATCAGTGAGTTTGGGATCAAGAGGAAAAGAAAGCTACAACATTTTTCCCATGGCTCTGAAGCAGTGTAAGGTACTCTTGTTCTATATTGTTCACTCACTATTTATACTTGACGCATTTGTATATTTAGTCTCTAGAATTTCAAAATGCTACCTCTTGGGGGCTCCCTGCTCCACATTATTGTTACTAACACTGCTTTGCTAACTTCATTCCTCCTAATTCTTACAGGGCTCTAGGATTCTGACACAGAGAAGCTTCTGATTCAAGGTTCATAGTGTCAGTGTTCTGTCTACTCAGCAATGTGATCTGTTAGAAGTAAACAATACTTTTATTAACATCTAACAAGATTATTTGAAATCAACTGTAGATATATTTAGCAAGATGGAAATTTCAGTTGGAAAAATAGTTGGGACTTGTGGAAGTTGCAGAGCAGAATTATGAGGAGGGATGCGAAGATATGACTCTTTTCCACTGGCATTTGCTGATTCCAACAAGAACAGCAAAACAATAAAACTAAGGGTGGATCATGAAAATACAATCAAGGTTAGAAATGTTTCAGTTAAATTTCGTCCTAAAATTTTTTTTGAAACAATGCCTTTGTAGGTAGCCCAGGTTTGCGTCCAACACAAGATTCTCCTGCATTTACCTCCCAAGTGCTGGGGTTAGGGCTATAGATGTGTACCATCATGCCCAGCTCTCAAGAAGCATTCCCCGCCCCCCCCCCCCCCCGAACTCAGAACCTCACCTTTGGATTTTTTTTCCATTCAAGCTTGGCTCTTTGCCACTTGAGGCACAGTACCACTTTCTGGCATTTTTTTTTTTTTTTTTGCCAGTTCTGGAGCTTGAAGTCTGGGCCTGGGCACTGTTCCTAGGCTCCTTTTTGCTCCAGGCTAGCACTCTGCCACGTGAGCTACGATGCCACTTCTGACTTTTTATGTGATTAATTTGGAGATAAAAGTCTCAGAGACTTTCCTGCCCGGGCTGGCCTTGAACTGCGATCCTCAGATCTTAGCCTCCTGAGTAGCTAGGATTATAGACATGAGCCACTGGTGCCCAGCACTTTCTGGCTATTTGCTAGTTAATTGGAGATAGAATCTCCTAGTCTTTTCTGACTGGCAATCCTTAGATTTCAGCCTCTCTAAAAGCTGGGATTATAGGCCGGAGCCACTAGCACCCATTTATTTTTATCCCAAAATGATTTCAACTGAGCTGGTAGGAAATTTATTTGCTTTATTCAATCCTAAACCAAACATATGAGATAATATAATCTTTCAAAAAGAAAGCGAACAATTATTTTTACCCATTATATGTCAGATACTGTTTTTTGCTTTACATTTAGATATGTTTCTAAGACCAGAAGAGCTTATTTAAAGGCCCATGTGTTACTACTTTGGTTTAATTAATTAAACCTTGTTTAGGAAATCAAAAGCCTGTTTATTATAGGTTTTCTCATTAATTTAACAACAGCTTTTTTCCCCAATACTGTAGTTTGAACTCAGTGTTCTGCACTTGATAGGCTGGTGCTTTATCACTTGAACCACACATCCTCCAGCCAGGCATTTTGCTGGTTAATTGGAGTCTCAGACTTTCCTGCCTAGGCTGGCTTCAAACCTCAGTCTTCTAGATCTCAGCCTCCTAAAGATTATAGGCATGACCACAGGCACCCAATGTAAAATCAACCTTATTGTACAGATGGCTCAGATATTTTTTCCATGCCATTTCAAAATACCAATGTTCCAGTATACTTATGGAAGCAGTTAACTTCTTATATATTTTCTTAAATTTATACTGGAGAGCCAGTACTGTTGTGTGTGTATTCTTGTACATGTGCACCAATACTGGGGCTTGACCGGGGCTAGAGGCATGGCTTTATGGTATCTTTCTAGCCTAGCAATTGGGAGGCCATGAGTTCAAACCCCAGTATGGCCCCAAACAAACAAACTTGAACAAATAATGAACTCTTGAACATTATTCACTTTCCTTTGCCTGTAACAGATTTTCCCTTTGTGGTTTTTTGTTGTTGTTGTTTTATTATTTTTATTTATTTATTTTGCCAGTCCTGGAGCTTGAACTCAGGGCCTGAGCACTGCCCCTGGCTTCTTTTTGCCTAGCACTTTACCTCTTGAGCCACAGAGCTCACTTCCGGCTTTTTCTGTTTATATGGTGTTGAGGAATTGAACCCATGGCTTCATGCATGCTAGGCAAGCACTCTACCACTAAGCCACATTCCCAGCCCCCCCCTTGTGGTTTCATCAAAACCATTATTGTTTACCTCTTATAGGATAGTCAGGATACCCTCATTTGATATTCAAGGCTCTGTATAGTCAAGACTCAACCTACCATTTCAACATTACTCACTCATTTTATGAATCCCTACAGCAATGTCTCCTTTGGCTTCCAAAGCACTTGCTTTCTGCCACAATAGATTTTATTTGTCACGTAGTATGTACAGTCTCTTATTGTTTATCTTGTTTACATGTTGTGTTTCTCCCAAATAAATGGCTAGCCTCTGAAAGTCAAGTACCATGTCATACCAATTTATAGTAACATCACTTAAATGGTGACCTACACATAATAAACTCTGAAGCATCTTATGCTGATAAACAAATTTAAGTTAGCCTCTCGATATTTTTATAATTTCATGGATTTATATCTGTTTTCTTTTAAGTATCTATAGTTCTAAACTAGGAAGTTTTTCTTTTTTAATTCTGGGACAAGAACCCAGGGCTTTGTGCATGCTAGACAAGTGCTCTACCACTGAACCACAACTACTCCCCTTAGACTGAGAAGTTTTAATTATTTTAATCTATCTGCATGCACACATTTGTTGCCTTTCTGAGTTGATGCACACATTCATTGCCTTTCTGAATGGCTTCCAGTGCCATTGCTCTCTTCATTCTTCCTCTATTGGTATGGAAGTGAACGAAGAACTCTATGCCCTAGGTATCCCAAAGTTGGGTACTTGATCCTTAAATTATGACAGATCTACTGAAATGTGGATAGCTAAGTGTATAGGATTAGAAATTTATTTTGTAAATCTCTTCTTCTAATCAAGTGTCTCAAAAATTCCAAACCAGAAAGGAAATAGATGCAGGTGGTTTGACTCATTTGTAACACATATGCTTAGCATACACAAGGCCCAATCCCCTGGACAGAAAAGGAAGGAGGGAGGGGAGGCAGGGAGAGGGGAAGGAAAGGTGGAAGAGAGGGAGGGAGGAAGGGAGGAAAGGAGGAAAGGTATGGAGGCAGGCAGGCAGGCAAACAGACAAACAGGCAAGCAGGCAGTAGAGGAGGGAGGGAGGGAAAGAGTAGAGAAAAATAGGGAATATATGGCAGGCCAATTTGAATTACTTCTCTATGTTTGTCCACCAGCTGAAGAAGCCACAGAAGGCCTGATGAATCTCAGTCCTTCGGCCATGAAGAACCTCCTGCATCATATTCTTAGTGGCAAGGAGTTTGGAGTAGAACGAAGTGGTAAGATTGAATAACTGCATTTCTAGTTCAGAGGCTTTAGTTTTAAGGCTTACTTACTTAAAATTTTAAATCAGAGGAATTTTACGCCCCTAAATAAATATAACTCAAATGAATACAACAAAAGCAGAACTGTCTTCTAGAACATTATTTGAAAACCAAAATGTGTGTCTTCTTTTTTTCCTTAAATGATAAATCAGGTAGACTGATAGTTCTGGTTTCATTTCTATTTTGTTTGTTCCCTTATATATCTCAAGGTCAAACTATTGTATTTAGTTTAACTGGAAATAGTACAATATAATTCAAATATTTTGAGTGTTTATGTTTGAGTGTAGAAGTGTACACTTGCTGTATCCTTTCAACCATAAATCGTATTACATCCAAGAGTTCACCACAAACTAATCTTCCACATACTCTTTATACATCTTTTGTGCCAATCCTAGAGCTTGAGTTCAGGGCCTAGGTGCTGTCCCTGAGCTTTTGTGCCCAAGGCTAGCACACTACTCCTTGAGCCACAGCTCCACTTCCAGCATTTTTTGGTGATTACTTGGAGATAAGAGTCTCATGGACTTTCCTGCCCAGAGCTGGCTTTGAACTGCAATCCTGACATTTCAACCTCCAGAGTAGGATTACTGGTATGAGTTCCATTGCCTGTATTCCTTATACATCTTTATGTAAATGTATTACATACATATTAGTAAGGTTCAGAATAATATTTCAATATATGTATGCGGTGTGCACTGATTAATTCAGATTGCACTTTGGGTTTTGGCAGCCTCATTTGGTGTTGTGTACTGAAAGCAGAAGAGAAAATGAAAAGGAGTAATCTATCATGCATAACTCTTAAGCTTAAGATAAGAACTGGTGGGCAGATAAATAGCCCTTACATCAGGAAAAGAAAGGAAGCAGCATTCCTCTGGTCCAGGTATTTTGCAAAAATGTAGATTTTGATTCAGTGGACTTGTGGTGTGGCCTAAGATTCTCCTATCAACCTCCTACATGCTCCTGCTGTTGCTAGTTGTTTTTTTTTTTTGGGGGGGGGGGGCAGTCCTGGGCCTTGGACTCAGGGCCTGAGCACTATCCCTGGCTTCTTCCCGCTCAAGGCTAGCACTCTGTCACCTGAGCCACAGCGCCCCTTCTGTCCGTTTTCCATATATGTGGTGCTGGGGAATCGAATCGAGAGCTTCATGTGTAGGAGGCAAGCACTCTTGCCACTAGGCCATATTCCCAGCCCCTAGTTGTTGTTTTTTAAATTAATTTAAAAATAAAAGAAGGGTCAGGTGCCCCTGGCTTACTCCTGTAATCCTAGCTACTTAGGATGCAGATATCTCAGTAGCATTGTATAAAGCCAGCCCAGGCAGAAAAGTCTGGGGTCCGATCTCCAATTAATCAGCAAAAAAGCCTAAGTATAGCTGGGTCTCAAGTGGTTGAACTCTAACCTTTAGTGAAAAAGCAAAAGGGCAGTGCCCAGGTCCTGAGTTCAAGCCCCAGCACTACTAGCACAAAAATAAATAAATAAAAGAAGAGCATATGTTTAAGTACTTTTTCCATAGTGGGATAAAAAAGAAACCTATTCATGCCCTTGTATTTCCCTTAATCTATCATATTATATAGTTCGTCCCACTGATTCAAATATCAGTCCTGCTATTTCTATCCATGAGGTGGGTGCTGTTGGAGCAACAAAAACAGAACGAGCTGGCATCACACAGTTAAAAACTGAGATAAAACAGGTGAGTCTGGGCTGGGAATATGTCCTAGTGGTAGAATGCTTTCCTAGCATGCATGAAGCCTTGTGTTTAATTCCTTGGTACCACATAAATGGAAAAAACCAAAAGTTGGTGCTGTGGCTCAAGTGGTAGAGTGCTAACTTCGAACAAATAAAAGCTCAGTGACAGTGCCCAGGCCATGAGTTCAAGTCCCAGGACTGGCAAAAAAACAACAACAAACAAACAGGTGAGTCTACCTAGTAGCTTAACTTGGATATGATCATAGATTATATTGAGGAACATTCTTTTTTATGTTATCTTTTATTTTAAAGAATATAAGTGCATCTTCTAAAGCATAATACCCAGTATGGAATTATAATGGTCTCAAATTTGTATTTTGTTCTTTAAAGGATCACAATTCAAAAAGCAGGTGTTGTTTTTTTTAATTTTATTTTATTATCACACTGAATTACAGGGAGGTTAGAGTTTCATACCTTAGGCATTGGATACATTTCTTGTACTGTTTGTTACCTCGTCCCTCATTCCCCCTCCCCCCTCCCCCTTTCCCTTCCCCTCCCCCCATGAGTTGTTCAGTTCATTTACACCAAACAGTTTTGCAAGTATTGCTTTTGTAGTTGTTTCTCTTTTTTTACCCTGTGTCTCTCAATTTTGGTATTCCCTTTCAATTTCCTAGTTCTAACACCCGTATACACGGTTTCCAATATACTCAGATAAGATACAGAGATAGTGTAGGTACAACCACGGGAGGGTGATACAAGACGATCATCATTAATTGAAGCTACAGTTACACATGGCACGTTGGAAGTAGTTACAACTGTGATATAACAATCGTTTCCATAACATGGAGTTCATTTCACTTAGCATCATCTTATGTGTTCATAAAGGTATAGCTATTGGGCTCTTGTGATCATTGAGGAACATTCTTATGGAATCAGATTTTCTTGGTGTAATTTCTTTTCCTTCATATCCTGAGCATAATTGAAGCCATTTATTTTGCAGGTGGAATTTCGTAGACTGTCTATTTCAACCGAGAGTCAGGTGAAACAAACCAGGCTTCCTTAAACTTGCTTTAACTTTTATATGATATGCATGAACTCATAGATATTTTTAAAGTAATACCAAGCCTTGTAGTCACTTGTTTGAATTTCCTTTGTAACAATAATTTGTATGCACCTTTCCTTTTTTTGGACTAAACAATTTTGCTGATTTTATGGAAAAAGTAACTGATATTTGATGCCAAAAATTTGATACTTTGAGTTCTTATTGGGACTGGTGTACAATTTTGATTTGATTTTCTTTATTAAACTAGACTTCCAACTTCTAACAGTAAGTACTGGTGGCTAGGGGCATGGCTCACTGGCAGAACACCCACCTAACAAACACAAAACTCTTGAGTTCAAACCCCAATACCATCAATGAAAGTAAAATACTACAGAGGACCCTAGATTAGGTGAGGGCTTAATTTAAAACACACACACACACACACACACACACACACACACACACACATACACACACACACACAAATCTATTTTCAGGTCAGGTCTCACATGAGCAAGGCCCTGAATTTGATCCCAGCACTGTACAAGTAAAGAAAGCAGAATCTATCCTTTGGTTCTTTCCTCAAAGTAGACTTTTATTGTTGCTATGAGAGATGTATACGAAAGTTATTATGGATCTGTAAAGGAGAAACACCTGAACCAGTCTAGGTGTTGGTGGGAGCCACCAAACACCATAGTGTCTTTACTTTCCCCTGCAGCAAACAATAAATGTGTTGTCCTAATAGACAAAGAAGTAGTTAACACAAACATCAATTTCTTTTAAAACTCTGAGAAATTACTTGGTTTTGAGGTCTGCAAGTTGAGAATGTACTAATTGGTCCCTCCTTGAAACACTTCTTAGGAAAAGTTTCAAACATCTCTTGCTTTCAACATATATTCAGCTAGCTACAGTTACAGAAGGGGGGGGGAAGGAGAAATGAAGATTTTGTTTTCTTTGAAAAATGGAATAAAAAAACATTTTGGAGGAGAATGAGCAGTGCTTAAAGTTGAATTTGAAGTGAACTTAGACTGCAGACAGAAAATACCTTTGGACATTTGTATTTCTTCAAGAACAAGAATGGAAGAAGGGCCCTTACTTTTTTTAAGTACTCATTTTACCAGGTGATTTCAATAATTTGAACATTTTCCTATTTGAAAAGCAAAAGAATAGATTTCTGTATGGAATACTTAAACTAATGTTGTTGGTTAACAACAATTGTTTGGTTTAGAGTGATCAGCTTACACATTTTCCCTGTGCATAGTTGCATATTACTTACTTTCAGGCTCAGTATAGATTTAGAACTGGAAGTCTGTGCTCCCAGCTAGATGAATACAACATTCAAACTTGTTTTCCCAAGCTATTCTATCTAGTTCTTTTCTATACATCTAATACCTATAGATCTTCACTAGTGAATTGTGAGCCTTGAGTTGCCATTACTTCCTTATTTCTAAGTACAATTTCCATCCCTGTATGTCTATGTCTATTTTGTGTTATTCAAAGCCCTTTTTCTGCCTCTTGTCAGGGCTAAAACATTTTTCAGTAGTTTTACTTACTTTGCCCTTTATGACATTTCAAGTAAATCCATTTCTTCAGGTTTTTAAAAACGATAATGTGGCTGTCTAGTTATTTAAATATTGTGTACTTTAGCTGTACTAATAACTTCTTAAGGTATTTAAGCTATAAGTTATAGCTGCCTGTCTCATCACTTTTAAATTTGCGTTTTGTCAATTTTGTTTTTCACAGTCCAATGGTGGTCATCCTTTGGGTGTGGATTTGATGTCACCATCTTTTCTGGTAATTACTCCTAACCTGTATTATATTCAGTTCATTGGCACTCTGAATATACTATTGTATAAATTATAGTCTGCTGCTTAACTAAAAACAAATACAAAATTAATCAAGAATTAAGTAAGTTTAAATCAACTTATGTGGGGTCAAGTCTACTTCTTTCCCAATAAAATAGTTCGAAAGAGTTCAATTCCAGCCATGTTTCCATTTCAGAAACAAAATTCAATTTAATTATTTGTTAAGTATATAGCTAATCACGTACTCTTTCAACTAACAGAATTTATTACGTTCTTACTAACACCAGGCAGTGTATTAGACAGCCTCAGTATCACCTGGGAACTTACATACAATGCTCTTTTTTTGTGGCACTGTGGCTTGAACTCAGAGCCTTGTGCTTTCTAGAGGTACTTTTCCTGGGAGTCAGCCTCACACCCAGATTTTCCAACTTCTGCCTCTAACATGGCCAGGATTTCAGGCATGGACTACCATGCCAACTTGTTCTTTAAGACAGAGTATCACTATTTTTTTGCCTGGATATGAACTGTGATCTTCCTATCTGTACTGCACAAGTAGATAGAATTACAGGCATAAACCACCATCTCTGGCCTTTGCCTTGTTGGGTTTTTGTTGTTTTTGTGCTGGTGGTGGAGCTTGAACTCAGGGCCAGGACACTATCCCTTAGCTTTTTCACTCAAGGCTGTCACTGTACCACTTGAGCCACAGCTCCGCCTTCATCTATTTGGTGGTTACTTGGAAATAAGACTCATGGACTTTCCTGCCTGGACTTACTTCAAAATGTAATCCTCAGATCTCAACATCTTGGTAACTAGGATTACACCCACACCAGGACTGCCTGTTTGCTTTTAGTTTAGTTTAGGTTTTGTTGTTGTTGTTTTTGGTCCTGGGGCTTGAACTCTAGGCCTGGGCCCTGTCCCTGACTTCTTTTTGCTA